>NC_053027.1:242487090-242698779 GCF_003073215.2 Triticum urartu | reverse complement strand
AAGTTCAATTAATCATATTACTTAAGAACTCCCACTTAGATAGACATCCCTCTAATCCTCTAAGTGATCACGTGATCCAAATCAACTAAACCATGTCCGATCATCACGTGAGATGGAGTAGTTTCAATGGTGAACATCACTATGTTGATCATATCTACTATATGATTCACGCTCGACCTTTCGGTCTCCGTGTTCCGAGGCCATATCTGTATATGCTTGGCTCGTCAAGTATAACCTGAGTATTCTGCGTGTGCAACTGTTTTGCACCCGTTTATTTGAACGTAGAGCCTATCACACCCGATCATCACGTGGTGTCTCAGCACGAAGAACTTTCGCAACGGTGCATACTCAGGGAGAACACTTCTTGATAATTAGTGAGAGATCATCTTATAATGCTACCGTCAATCAAAGCAAGAATAAGATGTATAAAAGATAAACATCATATGCAATCAAAATATGTGACATGATATGGCCATCATCATCTTGCTTCTTTGATCTCCATCTCCAAAGTACTGTCATGATCTATATCGTCACCGGCATGACACCATGATCTCCATCATCTTGATCTATATCAATGTGTCGTTACACGGTCGTCTCGCCAACTATTTCTCTTGCAACTATTGCTATCGCATAGCGATAAAGTAAAGCAATTATTTGGCGCTTGCATCTTATGCAATAAAGAGACAACCATAAGGCTTTTGCCAGTTGCCGATAACTTCAACAAAACATGATCATCTCATACAACAACTTATATCTCATCACGTTTTGACCATATCACATCACAACATGCCCTGCAAAAACAAGTTAGACGTCCTCTACTTTGTTGTTGCAAGTTTTATGTGGCTGCTACGGGCTTAAGCAAGAACCAATCTTACCTACGCATCAAAACCACAATGATAGTTTGTCAAGTTGATGCCGTTTTAACCTTCGCAAGGACCGGGCGTAGCCACACTCAGTTCAACTAAAGTTGGAGAAACAGTCACCCGCAAGCCACCTATGTGCAAAGCACGTCGGGAGAACCGGTCTCGCGTAAGCGTACGCGTAATGTCGGTCCGGGCCGCTTCATCCAACAATACCGCCGAACCAAAGTATGACATGCTGGTAGGCAGTATGACTTATATCGCGCACAACTCACTTGTGTTCTACTCGTGCTTATAACATCAAACCATAAAACCTAGGCTCGGATGCCACTGTTGGGGAATGTAGTAATTTCAAAAAATTTCCTACGCACACACAAGATCATGGTGATGCATAGCAACGAGAGGGGAGAGTGTTGTCTATGTACCCATGCAGACCGACTGCGGAAGCGTTGACACAACGTAGAGGAAGTAGTCGTACGTCTTCGCGATCCAATCGATCAAGCACCGAAACTACGGCACCTCCGAGTTCGAGCACACATTCAGCTCGATGACGATCCCCGGACTCCGATCCAGCAAAGTGTCGGTGAAGAGTTCCGTCAGCACGACGGCGTGGTGACGATCTTGATGTACTACAGCAGCAGGGCTTCGCCTAAACTCCGCTACAGTATTATCGAGGACTATGGTGGCTGGGGGCACCGCACACGGCTAAGGAATAGATCATGTGGATCAACTTGTGTGTTTCTAGGGTGCCTCTGCCTCAGTATATAAAGGACCAAAAGGGGGGGAGGCTGGCCGGCCACATAGGGCGCGCCAGGAGAGTCCTACTCCCTCTGGGAGTAGGATTCCCCCCCCCCCAATCCTAGTTGGAATAGGACTCCTTGAGGGGGGAAAGAGAGAGAGGGGGCCGGCCACCTCTCCTAGTCCTAATAGGACTAGGGGAAGGGGGGAGGCGCACAGCCACCTTGGGCTGCCCCTTTCTCCTTTCCACAAAAGCCCACTAAGGCCCATATAGCTCCCGGGGGGTTCCGGTAACCTCCCAGTACTCCGGTAAAATCCCGATTTCACCCGGAACACTTCCGATATCCAAACATAGGCTTCCAATATATCAATCTTTATGTCTCGACCATTTCGAGACTCCTCGTCATGTCCGTGATCACATCCGGGACTCCGAACAACCTTCGGTACATCAAAATGCATAAACTCATAAGATAACTGTCATCGTAACCTTAAGCGTGCGGACCCTACGGGTTCGAGAACAATGTAGACATGACCGAGACATGTCTCCGGCCATTAACCAATAGCGGGACCTGGATGCCCATATTGGCTCCTACATATTCTACGAAGATCTTTATCGGTCAGACCGCATAACAACATACGTTGTTCCCTTTGTCATCGGTATGTTACTTGCCCGAGATTCGATCGTCGGTATCCAATACCTAGTTCAATCTCGTTACCGGCAAGTCTCTTTACTCGTTCTGTAATACATCATCCCGCAACTAACTCATTAGTTGCAATGCTTGCAAGGCTTATGTGATGTGCATTACCGAGAGGGCCCAGAGATACCTTTCCGACAATCGGAGTGACAAATCCTAATCTCGAAATACGCCAACCCAACATCTACCTTTGGAGACACCTGTAATGCTCCTTTATAATCACCCAGTTACGTTGTGACGTTTGGTAGCACCCAAAGTGTTCCTCGGCAAACGGGAGTTGCATAATCTCAGTCATAGGAACATGTATAAGTCATGAAGAAAGCAATAGCAACATACTAAACGATCGGGTGCTAAGCTAATGGAATGGGTCATGTCAATCAGATCATTCAACTAATGATGTGATCCTGTTAATCAAATAACAACTCCTTTGTCTATGGTTAGGAAACATAACCATCTTTGATTAACGAGCTAGTCAAGTAGAGGCATACTAGTGACACTCTGTTTGTCTATGTATTCACACATGTATTATGTTTCCGGTTAATACAATTCTAGCATGAATAATAAACATTTATCATGAAATAAGGAAATAAATAATAACTTTATTATTGCCTCTAGGGCATATTTCCTTCATTCACGCCGTCACTATTGCGAGCCAGCCACTTGGATGGCACTGTGATGTGGAGAAGGCACTTGTGGGGAAGTGGCTCCGTTGGGCACAATGGTTGGGTCAACCTGTCTCGGGGGTTGCACGTGCCTTATGGTAGCACCCATGCTGGGGGCGGCCGGACGGTGGTGATTCCCCCAGTACTAGTGCCACCACTATGGCTGTGCCCTTCAGCAAGGGGGAGAGGTTCGGATGGAATAACCCCTTCGCTTGTACCTCATGGAGCATGGTCACCGGGATGCTGCTGATGCTGCTCTCCTCCGGCGCCTCCTGCTCCTGTTTCGGTCGTAGGGGTGGTGGTGATGCTGTCGCCTGCGTCGACTGCATCCCCCGCAGCGCCCACATACTTGTGTGCCTCCGCGGCCCCCGCGCGCTGGTGACTGCGGGCGGCGGAGCCTTCGAGGTGAACAGGTTAGCTGAAGCACCAGGTTTCTTCTTGGGCGCCATAGTCAATGGAGCCGCAAGATGATGAAGATGGCGATGAAGATGACCCGCTGCTCATGCCTTCAGGTTCGTGCAAGTGATCCCCCTACCTGGCGCGCCAAAAATGTCATGGGAAACCACGGCCCCCTATGGTACTAAGAGTCCCTTGCTGGTTCGGAGGGGGGATAGCACGTTGCACAAAGAGCAGACGGGCGTCGAGCAGCACGACAGAGATCACATGGGCAATCTTTACCCAGGTTCGGGACATCATGAGGCATAAAACCCTACTCCTGCTTTGGTGGATTGATGGTCGAAAAAATGGTGGGGAACGCAACACGCTTGCCCGGCAGGGTTGCCTCGGGGCGAAACGGCTACGCGAGTATGAATGTGTGATGTGGTGGATTCGCTAACCCTTTCTATGGTTGCATTGGGCCTCCTTTTCTAGACAAAGGGGTCACCACTGTGGCAAATCAGTCATTATGTACTAATAAGATAGCAAATAGTGCTATCATACCTAACTCTGCAGGCTGATAAAGCGCATTAAATGCGTCGCTCAATGTCACATTGTAGCCTGCCCGGTAGGCCCTGTCGGGCTGTTTTGCCAGCTTCGCATCTGCTCGCTTGACACGTCACAGGACAGGTGTCGCCTGTAGGTTTTTCCTGTAGAAAGTGGCTGCCATGTGGTGAACAGTAGCCACCTAGTCACTTTGGAGCTTGACACCGCATCGATCGATGACGTGCATCGTGGTGAGGTGGTTCTGCCTTTGCGAGCCCCGGAAGGCCCTGCCAGGGCGTCTTGGAAGCTTGCTTCCGAGGGTGACCCCATCCGGCAAGGGAGGCTTTTCCATTACCAATATCCTGCTCTCCTGGCTAGTCTTGGTCTTCTTGCGCTGCATGTTGGTCCTTTGAAGAATCGATTCCTAGTGCTCCACTCTGATCTTGGTGCTGTAATCTTGTTCTCATGCCTGTGCATAGTCTAGCAACGGATCCAGGGGTTTGTTTCACTGAGATGACATTATCTCGATCGTCCTTGGTAGAACCTTTTTGAATACTGCAGGGGCTGTTATTGATTGCAACAAGGGCAATGCCACTTTTCATATTAATGGTAATGAGCATACAGTACACTTTTCGAAGAAACAACCTCAAGTGAATAGTATCAACTCTATTGGGAAAATTTAAATAATTACTATTGGGGGTTTTGAATTCCCTATTCCTACTGTCAAAAAAATATGTTATTCTTATTATTGGGGACATGCATATCCCGGTTTAGGTAACCTAGTGTTATACGAAAGTTCTCCGTTTTCATGTCATTCAGAAGAGGTTTGGTAATAAGACTTGATCAACCTTGTTAATGGATTCATTTTGATGGACATGAGATGGATGAATTTAGTAAACACAACTATATGTACCCACTTTCTACTTTCTGTTATTTAAATTAAATAAAGCAAGAATATTATTATTCACGTGTTTTCTGAATTATCCATGCAATAAAAATTGTCTCGAAAATAAAAGTTCTCCAAATGCCTTGAAAATTTAGTATGATTTTCTGTAGAATATTTTGGAATTTTCGGCATTGAAAACACACTAGGGGGTTGCACCAGTGGGACACAAGCCCCCAGGGCGCACCCACCCCCTTGGGCGCGCCTAGAGGGCTTGTGGGTCCCATGTGGGGGCCCCTTCACTTATTCCAGCACCCATCAACTTCGCCTTCCTCCAGAAAAAATCCCACCATTGCTCAAACCCGTGTTCTTGCTCATATTGCTTTTTTTCGATCTCCTTTCTTGGAACTCCATTTCCAAAACAGTTTCGGGGAGTTGTTCATCAGTATGTGACTCCTCCAATGGTCCAATTAGTTTTTGTTCTATGCTTTATTTATTGCAAATTTTTGCTGCTATGGTGTGATCACCCACAAGTATATGGGATCGCATCAGTTTTCGAGGGTAGAGTATTCAACCCATATTTATTGATTTGACGCAAGGGGAGCCAAATAATGTTCCCAAGTATTAGCAATTGAGTTGTCAATTTAACCACACCTGAAAAACAAAATATCTGCAACAAAGTATTTAGTAGCAAAGTAATATGGAAGTAACGGTAATGGTGGCAAAAGTAACATTAGCAATTTTGTATTGATTGTAACAACAGTAGAAACGAAAGTAACTTTACAAAGCTCAATATGTGAAAAGCTCGTAGGCAATGGATCGGTAATGATAATTGTGTTGGATGATATTCATCATATGTAGCAGTCATAACCTAGGGTGAGACAGAACTAGCTCCAATTCATCAATATAATTTAGGCATGTATTCTATATATAGTCATACATGCTTACGGAAAATAACTTGCATGAAATCTTTTGTCCTACCCTCCCGTGGAAGCAGCGTCCTAATGGAAGCTAAGGGATATTAAGGCCTCCTTTTAATAAAGAACCGAACCGTAGCATTAGCACTAGGTGAATACATGAACTCCTCAAACTACGGTAATCACCGGAAAGAATCCCAATTATTGTCACTTTGGGGTATGCGGATCATAACTCATAATAGGTGTCTACAACTTGCATGATAGGATCAAGCACACAACTATATTCATGAAAACATAATAGGTTCAGATCTGAAATCATGGCACTCGGGCCCTAGTGACAAGCATTAAGAATAGCAAAGTCATAGCAACATCAATCTCAGAACATAGTGGAAACTAGGGATCAAACCCTAACAAAACTAACTCGATTACATGATCAATCTCATCCAACCCATCACCGTCCAGCAAGCCTATGATGGAATTACTCACGCATAGCAATGAGTATCATGATATTGGTGATGGAGGAAGCTTGGTGATGATGATGGTGACAAATCCCACTCTTCGAAGCCCTGAAGATACTCCAAATCAGCCCTCCCGTTGAAGAACATGAGGTGGCGGCGGCTCCGTATCATAAAACGCAATGAATCCTTCTCCCTTATTTTTTCTCCGTGAATAGGTACTTATAGAGTTGGAATTAGGGTGAGAGGAGATCCAGGGGCCCACAAGCCTGCAGGTCATGCCTAAGGGGGTGGGCGCGCCCCTTGGGCTTGTGGCCTCTGGGTGGCCCCCCTCTAGTTGATTCTTGCGCCAATATTATTTATATATGCCAAAAGTATTCTCGGTAAATTTTTAGGTCAATACAAGAACTTTTATTTCTGCACAAATATAATACCATTGCAATTCTGCTGAAAACAACGTATTATTTATATATGCCAAAAGTATTCCATTCAAATCATGCAAATTATGGTCCAAAACAAGGGCAAAAGAGTTTGGAAAAGTATATACGATGGAGACGTATCAACTCACCCAAGCTTAACCCATTGCTTGTCCTCAAGACATTCAGTTAACAAACTGAAAGTGACAAAGAAAAACTTTTACAAACTCTGTTTGATCTTGTTGTTGCAAATATGTCTAGCCAGTATTCAGGTTTTCAGCAAAGATTATGAACTAACCATATTCACAATAACATTTAGGTCCCACATTTACTCATATCAATGGCATAATCTACTAGCGAGCAATAATAATAAATCTCAGATGACAACACTTTTTCAAAAAAACATGATACAATATGACAAAATGGTATCTCGCTAGAACTGTCTGAGACCGCAAAACATAAATGCGGGGCACCCCTAAAGATCAAGGACTGACTAGACATTATAATTCATGGAAAAAGAGATCTAGTCACACTCATAATCAATATCAATTGATAACAAAGCATGTAGATGACAGTGGTGCTCTCTAGCTGGTGCTTTTTATAAGAGGATGATGACTCGGCAATAAAAGTAAATAGACAGGCCCTTCATAGAGGGAAGCAGGGATTTGCAGAGGTTCTAGAGCTCGATCTTTTAAAACAGAGATGAATATAATTTTGAGCTATATGCTTTCATTGTCAACATAACAACCAAGAGATCTCGGTATCTTCCATGATAGATAAATTATAGGCGGTTCCCAAACAGAATGGTAAAGTTTTTATTTCCCCTCCACCAACAAGCACACTGCATGGTTGATCCGAAACAACGGGTACTGTCCATACCAACAACAGTCATGTGGTAGTTTTGTTTGATATTTATATTTTGATTTGATTTTGAGCATGGAACTGGGCATCTTGATTACCAGCCAATTTCTCGTGAATGACAAGTGAAAAAACACTCACCATGAGAATAACCCACCTAGGGTGGAAGATACTGACAGCCCCTAGTCGCTACATGAGCGATTCGAGCATACAAAACAAATTATTATTTGAAGGTCTAGAGTTTGGCACATGCAAATTTACATGGAACGACAGGTAAATACCGCATATAGGTAGGTATGGTGGAATCATATGGAACAACTTTGGGTTTATGAAAGTGGATGCACAAGAAGTGTTCCCTCTTAGTACAAGTGAAGGCTAGCAAAAGATTGGGGAGCGACCAACTAGAGAGCGACAACGGTCATAAACATGCATTGAGATTAACCAACATTGAGTGCAAGCATGAGTAGGATATAAATCACCATGAACATAAATATCGTGGAGGCTATGTTGTTTTTGTTTCAACTACATGTGCCAAGTCCAGCCACTTAAATCATTCAAAGGAGGATACCATCCTATCATACTACATCATAACTATTTTAAAAGCATGTTGGCACACAAGGTAAACCATTACGAACTCCTAGCTAATTAAGCATGGCATGAGAAGCTATAATCTCTAATTGTCATTGCAAGCATGTTTCATTCATAATGGGCTAAATCAAGAAAGATGAGCTAATCATATTTACAAAAACAAAATAGGTCAAGTTCGTACGAGCTTTTCTCCATCTCAATCATTTCATCATATATCATCATTATTGCCTTTCATTTGCAGGACTGAATGGTGTGAATAATAATAAGAGCGCACATGCATTGGACTAAACTAGAATCTGCAAACATTTATTCAAACGGAGAAGACAAGGTAATATGGGCTCTTTGTTAGATCAACAATAATGCATATGAGAGCCACTCAACATTTTCATCGTGATCTTCTCCCTAATAGCCAAAGAAAGGAAAAAGAATTTCAAAGAAACACACTGAAATGTTTTTTTGAGTTTTTGTTTTTTTTGAAGAAAGGAAAACAAGAACGAGAAAAACTATTTACATGGAAAAGCTCCCAACAAGCAGACTAAGGCATAACCTAGTGGTGGGAAGGGGCTGATGCCTTCCCACCCACCCAGGTTCAAGGCATGGTACTTGCAATTTGGGTTTGTTGCACCAATTATACTGTAGGGGGTTCCCTTACAGTCTTTGTGTCAAAAAAAACAAGCAAAAGAAGAACAAGAAATATTTTTGGGTTTTCTTTAATTACTACTACTAAATAAACTAGAGAGAAAACTAAAAAGAAGCGAGAACTAATTTTTTGGATTTTCTCAAAGTTTGTCAAACACACAAGAAGAAAGCAAGAAAAATAAACTAACATGTATAATACAATGAAAAAGTATGAACACCGACAAGTAAAAGGAGTGTGTGAACATGAATGTAATGTCGGTGGGAAATGCGTACTCCCCCAAGCTTTGGATTTTGGCCTAAGTTGGTCTAGGGCCACGACTCGAAATAACCCTCTCCTCGATACTCTGGAGGGTCTTGAGAGTTCCACTGGTTGGCGAGGTCATGTGGCTCCAACTAAAAAACAGGCTCCTGATACGGATCAGGAACTGGTGCTGGCTCAGGTACTGGGGGTTGTGGAAGAACCCGAAATATGTAGATGTCCTCAGGCATAGTAGTGTACTTGCTTGAAGGAATGTCGAACAAAGAAGAAGTAGGCACTAATATAGTCTCACAAGTATCCTTGCTAAATACTAGGTTGTAGAGGAGCCTCTTCTTCTTATCTTTCTAAATAAAATCATCCGCTACCATACTGTTGTAGTTCAAATAACTAGTGGGTAGCAGCATCTCCTCCTCCTCATCATGCCTGATAGGTATCTCAAAGAGTATAGAGAGGCGGGAGGTGTAGATACCTCCAAAGATGGGGCCCTTCATGCGGTTTGTGTTTAACCGACAAGCAACAATAGCGCCCAAACTAAAATTTCTATCACAATATAAAGCATGGCGCAAAATAGCAAGGTCCGAGGCACTAAGGCCTCCACTCTCCCCATGACCAATCAAAAATCTCCCCGCAAATAGTGAATAATAGCATAAAACAGGAAAATGTAAGCTAGCCACTCTCGCTTCTGACACCCCTCTCTCTTCCCCTACCATAGTTTCATCAATAAAGTCTTCCACATCTCTAGGACGTGGTTCACTGGCGCTGCCTTCATAAGGTAATTTGCAAACCTCACAAAAATCATAAAGCGTCATCTCCTTATGCTCATCATATAAACAAAACTCTACCATGGGTGGTGACCACATAGAAATGAAATTTTTGCATGAAGGCGTTAGTGAGCAAAAGGTATTGTTCACACTTATCTTGGAGGAAGTCGGTGATGCCTGCATTCTCTGCCAAATGAAAATCATCATCAATTCCGATCGCCCTCAAGAATACATCGATTGGCCATTCACATGGCTGAACCTTCGCCGCATGCGAAAGATCGTACTTGGGCTTCTTCTTCTCCTCATTCGAATTCTGGCTTGAAGAACCCCTTAACCATCTCTTCATCATTTCTTTCCGTTTCTTTGAAAATTTCTGAAATTTTTAGTGACTCAGAATAAAAATGAACAAAACTCAACAAGATTGGTAGCAACTACTCCCACAAGTGCCTGGAGGCTATATCATGCATGAAAAATACTTTGGATCTTATAAATTTGACATGCAAGCTCAAGAACAA
The DNA here is from genome assembly GCF_003073215.2 of Triticum urartu. Lineage (NCBI taxonomy): Eukaryota > Viridiplantae > Streptophyta > Magnoliopsida > Poales > Poaceae > Triticum > Triticum urartu. Next base: position 242,688,612 of record NC_053027.1, on the reverse strand, counting down.
GGTCACCGCAGCAGAAAAAAATTGCAATATATAAAGCACTAGAACAAAAACTAATTGGACCATTGTAGGAGTCTCATACCGATGAACAAATCCCCAAAACAGCTTCAGAAATAGAGTTCCGAGCAAGGAGGTCGAAAATGGGAGCTAAATAAGCAAGAACATGGGGTTAAGAAATGGTGGGATTTTTTCTAGAGGAAGACGAAGTGAATGGGTGCTAGAATAAGTGAGGGGGACCCACGTGGGACCCACAAGTCATCTAGGTGCGCCCAGGGGGGTGGGCGTGCCCTGTGGGCTTGTGGCCCACATGTGCTACCCCCTGGTGTGTATTCATTGCCTAAAATTCTAAAATAATCTAGAAAAAATCATACCAAATTTTCAGGGCATTTGGAGAACTTTTATTTTTGGAACATTTTTTATTGCATGGATATTCAGAAAACAGAAGAATAACAGAATTTTTGCTTTATTTATTCTAAATAAAATAAAGTAAAAATTGTGTACAGAAAGTTGTGTTTACTAAATGCATCCATCTCGTGCCCATCAAAACGAATCCATTAACAAGGTTGATCAAGTCTTATTAACAAACTTCTTCCGAATGACATGAAAACGGAGAACTTTCGTATAACACTAGGTTACCTCAACGTGGATATGCATGTCCCCAACACTAAGAATATCATATTTCTTTTTGACAGTAGGAATAGGGAATTCAAAACTTCCAATAGTAATCGTTGAATTTTTTTGAATAGAATTGATACTATTAACTTGAGGTTGTTTCTTCGGAAAATGTACTGTATGCTCATTGTCATTAACATGAAAAGTGACATTGCCCTTGTTGCAATCAATAACAGCTCCTGCAGTATGCAAAAAAGGTCTACCAATGATGATTGACATACTGTCGTCCTCGGGAATATCAAGAATAACAAAGTCCATTAAGATAGTAACGTTTGCAACTACGACATGTACATCCTAAAAATACCAATGGGTATAGCAGTTGATTTATCGGCCATTTGCAAAGAGATTTTAGTTGGTGTCAACTTATTCAAATCAAGTCTATGATATAAAGTGAAAGGCATAACACTAACACCGGCTCCAAGATCACATAAACCAGTTTTAACATTTCAGTTGGTATTCCTGGATCTCCTAGTTTCTTTGGTCTTCCACCTTTAAAAGTTTAATTAGCAAGGATGGTGGAAGTTTCAAATTCCGGTATCTTTCTTTTATTTGTAACAATATCTTTCATATACTTGGCATAAGGAGACATTTTCAGAATACCACTCAAACGCTTATGCAAAAAGACAGGTCTAAGCATTTCAACAAAGCGCTCAAAATCCTCATCGTCCTTTTACTTGGATGGTTTAGGATGAAAGGGCATGGGTTTCCGAACCCATGGTTCTCTTTCTTTACCATGTTTCCTACCAATGAAGTCTCTCTTATCATAACTTTTATTTTTAGGTTCTGGGTTACCAAGATCAATAGCAAGTTCTATCTCCACATCATTATCATTAACATTATCACTAGGTTCATGTTCATCAACCGATTGTGTTTTAGCATCAGAAATAGAAATATCATTTGGATTCTCAGGTGTCTATAACAGGTTCACTAGAAACATGCAAAGTTATATCATCTTTCTTTTTCTTTTTAGAAGGACTAGGTGCATCAGTATTAATTCTTTGAGAGTCTTGTTCCACTCCCTTAGGATGACCCTAAAGTTAAAAAGGTTCCTGAGTCATTTTACCTCCTCTAGTCATAACTCTAACAGCGTGATCATTGTTCTTATTATTCAACTCATTCAACAAGTCATTTTGTGCCTTGAGATCTTGTTCTACTTTAGTTTTTACCATGGAAGCATGCTTACTAATAATCTTAATATCATTAACAGTTCTACACCTATAGTCACCCAAGCAGTCAAGCATATAAGCATTATGTTTCAATTGCCCACTAACATATGCATTGAAGTTTTCTTGTTTAATAATAAAGTTATCAAATTCATCCAAGCATTGACTAGCAGACTTATTATGAGGAATATCACCTTCATCAAAACTATAGATAGAATTTACCTCTACTACCTGTGTCGGGTTATCAAGACCATGTATTTCTTCAACAGGTGGTAAATTCTTAACATCTTCAGCTTTAATACCTTTTTTCCTTCATAGATTTCCTTGCCTCTTGCATATCTTCGGGACATAGAAATAGAATACCTCTCTTCTTCGGAGTTGGCTTAGGAGGTGGCTCAGGAAGAGTCCAATCATTATCATTACTCAGTATATTATTCAATAGCACTTTAGCTTGTTCAATAGTTCGTTCCCTGAAAACACAATGAGCATAACTATCTAGGTGGTCCCTAGAAGCATCGGTTAGTCCATTATAAAAGATATCATGTATTTCATTTTTCTTGAGAGGATGATCATGCAAAGAATTAAGTATTTGGATAAGCCTCCCCCAAGCATGTGGGAGACTGTCTTCTTCAATTTGCACAAAGTTAAATATTTCCTGTAAAGCAGCTTGTTTCTAATGAGCAGGGAAATATTTTTCTGAGAAGTAGTAAATCATATCCTAGGGACTACGCACACAACCAAGAGCAAGACTGTCGGTGTCAAAACCGGCGGATCTTGGGTAGGGGGTCCCGAACTGTGCGTCTGAGGCGGATGGTAACAGGAGGCAGGGGACACGATGTTTTACCCAGGTTCGGGCCCTCTTGATGGAGGTAAAACCCTATGTCCTGCTTGATTTATTCTTGATGATATGAGTATTACAAGAGTTGATCTACCACGAGATTGGAGAGGCTAAACCCTAGAAGCTAGCCTATGGTATGATTGTATGTTGTCCTACAGACTAAAACACTCCGGTTTATATAGATACCGGAGGGGGCTAGGTTTACACAAGGTCGGCTACAAAGGAGGAGATATACATATCCGTATTTCCTAGCTTGCCTTCCACGCCAAGTAGAGTCCCATCCGGACACGAGATGAAGTCATCAATCTTGTAACTTCATAGTCCAACAGTCCGGCCAAAGGATATAGACCGGCTGTCCGGAGCCCCCTAATCCAGGACTCCCTCAGTAGCCCCTGAACCAGGCTTCAATGACGATGAGTGTGGGTGTCAAAACCGGCGGATCTCGGGTAGGGGGTCCTGAACTGTGCGTCTAGGCCGGATGGTAACAGGAGGCAAGGGGCACGAAGTTTTACCCAGGTTCGGGCCCTCTTGATGGAGGTAAAACCCTACGTCCTGCTTGATTAATATTGATGATATGGGTATTACAAGAGTAGATCTACCACGAGATCGGAGAGGCTAAACCCTAGAAGCTAGCCTATGGTATGATTGTTGTTCTGTATGTTGTCCTACGGACTAAAACCCTCCGGTTTATATAGACACCGGAGCGGGTTAGGGTTACACAAAGTCGGTTACAATGGTAGGAGATCTACATATCCGTATCGCCAAGCTTGCCTTCCACGCCAAGGAAAGTCCCTTCCGGACACGGGACGAAGTCTTCAATCTTGTATCTTCATAGTCCAGGAGTCCGGCTGAAGGTATAGTCCAGCCATCCGGACACCCCCTAATCTAGGACTCCCTTAGTAGCCCCTGAACCAGGCTTCAATGACGACGAGTCCGGCGCACAGATTGTCTTCGGCATTGCAAGGCGGGTTCCTCCTCCAAGTACTTCATAGAAGATTTTGAACACAAAGACAGTGTCTGGCTCCGCGAAATAAGTTTCCACATATTGCCATAGAGAGAATAATATTTACACAAATCTAATCTGCTGACGTATTCCGTAGTGTGACGCACCACGGCCAAGCCTTTATTCGAATCGTTTTATTATCCCACCTCAGCGCGCCATAGGAGGCAGTTTCCTTGGCACGTCTTGTTAAAGCAGAGATCGTGTCCCCTTATTCTGGGATTCTCATCAATACAGGCGTGGGTAACCCAACCGCGCCATTGATTACGGCGCTTGGAGATAAGCAAGTTTTACCAGGCTGGTGGGGACACGTGGTTGCGTCCACCCATATAAGGGGATAAGGATCCACCTTTTCACCTACGCCTTCTTCTTCCTTTGCCTATCCATTTTCGCGCACATCAGCTCCAGCGCCCAAGTCCACATTCCCCACCTCAACCTTCTCCAGCCATGTCCGGAGCGGGAGGCAAGTGGATGGTCTCCTCTGTCACAGAGGGACACATCAAAAAACTGAGGAAGGCTGGATACTTGTCTAACGACTTCGCGTACCGGCTTCCCGAAGAGGGGCAGCTCCTCCCCACCCCAAGGCCCCATGAGAGGGTAGTGTTCCTTCCCCACTTCCTCCGCGGACTGGGCTTTCCTATCCACCCATTCGTCCGAGGACTCATGTTCTACTATGGCCTGGATTTCCATGATCTGGCCCCGAATTTCATCCTCAACATCTCGGCGTTTATCGTCATGTGAGAGGCTTTCCTCTGCATCTGCCCCCATTTCGGCCTATGGCTCAAGACTTTCAATGTCAAGCCGAAGGTGGTGCGCGGCAACCAGGCGGAGTGCGGAGGTGCCATGGTGGGCAAGATGCCCAACGTCTTATGGCTCGAGGGCTCCTTTGTGGAGACCTTGAAGGGGTGACAATCGGGGTGGTTTTACATCACCGAGCCGCGCGACCCTGAGTGGGTCGCAGCCCCCGAGTTCCGGTCTGGACCCCCAACGCGGCTCACGTCCTGGAAAGAGACGAGCCTGTCGTGGGGTAGCAAAGGAGAGGTGACTGGACTGCAAACATGCATCCAAACCCTGGTGGACAAGCAGCTCAAGCTTGTCAACGTAGTCCAGGTCATGCTCATCTGCCGGATCCTCCCGGGTCAACAATGGGCCTTCAATCTGTGGGAGTTCAACCCGGCGCAGCACCGAACTCTGAGCAGGCTCTTCGACACGACGTACGAAGATGTCTGGAAGGTGCTTTTCAAGGGCGCCGAGGCTCCCGCATCCGCTACCGAGGATCGCGGATTCAGCGCGCAGCGTGATGCCTGCGCGGTAAGTTGTTTGTGCCTTTTACAGGGTATTAGTTTTTCATAGTTTAACTCTATGCGGGATCTAAGATCCCTTACCTTTGACAGGTTTGGCAGGCGAAGTCCGGACAGATCGACTGTCCGGCTCCTTTGCCCGAAGACCCAGCCGATGCCCGCTTGGCGAAGTTGCTGGTTCCGGCACCCTATGTGGTGCCGGAGAAGAAGGCCACGAAGAAGGCCACGGGGACTCGAAAAAGTGCCCGGCACCAGGAGGTGTCGGGTTCATCATCCGATGGCTCCAAGGCGCATTCCTCCCGTGAAGACGAGGAGGAGGAAGAAGAGACTTCTCCGCCTCCAGCGGGGTGAGAGAAAAAAAGGAAGGCCACCCTCACTAGGGAGGCTGAAGGGTCCAAGAAGGGGAAAACCCTTCCTCCGGACTACTCCACCGACGCCGACAACGGCGGAGAGGAGTGGCCGCTCAGGGCCAAGCCCCTGGCGAAATCGTAAGTATCCGGATACCAGAGTAATTCATAGTATTCCTTTATTGGACAGCTTTCCCTTATGTCGAATATGTTTATGCAGCCCACCCAAAGACCGGCTCGACGCGTCGTCGAGCGGTTCACTGGACTCGTCGGATGTGAATTCGCTTCTGACGGCTTCCTCCCCCCGCCCTACGGACGACGCCGAAGTGTTGTCCCAACAGGTTCCAAGCCAGGAGGAGGTGGTCCTGGAGCCGCCGCAAGGCGACCTCTCGGACTCCAGGAGTAAAGGGGATAAAACCCCCCAGGGCTTTGAGTCCGGCTTTAGGCCGGACACCGCTCCGGAACCTTCAAAGGTTCCAAAGTCCGGCGGGCGACCTCCTTCCAAGAGGAGCAAGCCCACCGTGCCGGTGACCCCCGTCCATCCGGAGGCGCCGGACAATCTATTGGAAGTGCTCAAAGGTGCCTCCATCGACGAGGAGCACCGCTCCATTATGAGTGCGGTGGTCCAGAAGGTTCAGTCCACCAAGAGCGGACTGACTGAAGCTTGTACTAGCCTTTTAACCGGCTTTGAGGTAAGTAAAGAATGTGTAAATAATATTACCGCATAGACAGTAGCCCCTAATGCTCTGTTTGGCGTTCGGGAAGAAAAGCCGAAGAGAGGATCAAATAAAATTCACAGGACTCTAACAAAAAGGAGTCAATATGCGTATGCAGGCTTCTCTGCTGGCATCCGCCGCACTGACTGCGGAAGTGGACACGCTAAAGCAGAATCTCGAGCAGTCCAAGCAAGAGCTCGGGCGTGGCAAGAAGCAGCTTGAGGACAAGGAAGGTAAGAAATACCTTGTTTAAATATATATAAAAAAAGGTGCAATTGCAAAAAATGATAGGATTATCGTGGCTATTGTAGGGGCCACGTCGGAGGTGGCGACCCTTAAGCAAGCGCTGGTCGAGGCCGAGAAGAGGGCGGCCACGGAGCGCACTGAGCGGGAGAAGTATGAGGCCCAGGTTGGCAAGGTGCAGCAAGAGCTCCAGGCTCTCATGAAAAAACATGAGAGTTTGGAGCTTGACTCAAAGACGCGAGCGTCCGAGCTCGCGATGTCTATTGAAAATGCCAAGTCTGCCAAGGCCGAATCCCAGAAGACCCTCCAGGAGTTGGATGCAGTGAAAAAGATAGCAGCGGGTAAGGCATTCTTTATGCAAAGCAAACACATAAGCGTGAGTTACTTGTTACTTACCCGAATCCGGAGCTCTCCAGGAGCATTCGCATATCTTCCCCGTAGCATGTCTGATGCCGCCGCATTCTATCGAGCCGAGGAGGGCAGCTCGATAGAGAAGGTGTTCTGGTCTTAGTATGCTGAGGCCGGACACCCCGTGCCCCTGAGCGACCAGCTAAAGCAACTGGTCGAGCTCCACAAGGTGGCCGAACAGGCCATGAAGGGCCACATAGTTTGGCTATGGCCTGGAGAGGCTCTTCCTAGGAGCTATTTCGGGCTGGTGCGGCGGCTGGTGGGGGCCTGTCCAAGGCTCGAAGTCATCAAGCGCTCCGTCTGCATTGAAGGTGCCCGTAGGGCCCTTGCCCGTGCTAAGGTGCACTGGGGCAAGCTGGATGCTGAGAAGCTTGTGAAGGACGGGCCACCGCCGGGGAAAGAGCATCGCAAGCCCGAGAATTATTATACGGATGTTCTGAAGGGTGCCCGCCTTGTGGCGGATGAATGTTCCAGGGATGTAATTTTTGAGTAAAACTCGCTCGTTTTGTCCTGTGCGCTGAAAACTTGTTCATATGGGCTAAGCAATGCTGTTGGAATTTAAAATATTACCTTCTGTGCGGTTGTTTATCAATTCTGAGAGATGGCGAGTCGTCGGCTTCTGCCCCCGTGCCGCTAGTGCTGGGGTGTTTGGGGATAAACCTGAGCGCTCTTTTTCCCATGTTTGGGTCCTTCGAGGGAGGCGCTCAGCACAACGAACAAGGCAATCGGACTATAATGCATGAACACTCTCACTTAGCCATAGAATTCTACAATTTTAAATTTCGGCGAACCCCCTGGTATTCGGAAGACCGAGTTCGGGGCGCTATCCACGCCTTGGCCGGACAGAGCTGACTCATCGCTCTAAGCGGCATAAGTATTTAGGGACTCGAAAAACCTCTCGAACAGCGACCAGCTCTCGCTTCATCATGACAGTCAGTTTTAGCTGTCTCTAATGAGGTGCTCGACCCAGCTCAACTGGGGCACAATCACAGTAGTTCTCCTAGTGCTACCTTAGCCGATATAGCGGAACGTAAGGCACCAAAACATAGGAGCCGGGCAAACCCAACTATTGACCCAAGAAATGATTCGGAGCCGATGCATATAATGCTATAAGTTCGGGGTGCCGCACTTGTTAAAGTGTTCGGACTTCTCACACCATATTGAGGGGTACTAAAGCCCCTGGCGTATTTTGGCCGTACCAAAGTGTACGGGTGCAACATGTCGTTAAGGAACATATATTTGTAAAAAAACGGTAATGCAAAGAGAGACAAAAGCTATGCATTGTTTATTAAAAAGGGCTACGATCAAAGCAGAGCGATAAAAATAATTCGATAAGCAAAAGGTTGGACAATTTAACATGTCCGTTCTAGGTGCAGGCTGCGGAATGGTATCTGAAACAGGTATACTGCTCGTGATAGAAACCACCTGGGAGTTCCGTAATGCGGCATGGCTTGTCTGCTTCCCTGGTTCTTGCATCGTTTGTGCGGTAATTAAACTGCCGAACAGGCCTTCCGAAGAGTGGAGTCCTGAAAGTAAGAGAAAATTAAAAAATCGGCAGCCCCTGGTGCGGTTTAAGACGTGTTTCGGGCGTGCCGTGATGGTGCCCCTCCCCCTGTACCCATGGTATTTCTAGAGCGTAGTTATGTAAGCGAAGTACTGGTGTCGCATTTTTGCGAGGGCTGGGGTTGGGGCCGCATTGCTATGCCTACTCGGAACGTGCCAGGCGGTCTTGTTGTAGGTTACACCGGGCGCGCTTGACGGTGTCCGGACGTTTAATGGCCGGACTAGAGAACTGCCCGGAGAGGCTGCTTTGTACTTCCGCGGCAAGGGCCGCCGTGTGCTCCTCTGTTCGGAGAGAGCGTTCGGTGTTTCCATTGACCATAATTACTCCTCAAGGTCCTGGCATCTTGAGCTTAAGGTATGCGTAGTGCGGTACCGCATTGAACTTCGCGAATGCGGTTCGCCCGAGCAGTGCGTGATAGCCACTGCGGAATGGGACTATGTCGAAGATTAACTCCTTGCTTCGGAAATTATCCGGAGATCCGAAGACCACTTCAAGTGTGACTGAGCCTGTACAGCTGGCCTCTACACCTGGTATTACGCCTTTAAAGGTCGTTTTGGTGGGCTTAATCCTCGAGGGATCTATGCCCATTTTCCGCACTGTATCCTGGTAAAGCAGGTTCAGGCTGCTGCCGCCGTCCATAAGGACTCTAGTGAGATGAAATCCGTCAATAATTGGGTCTAGAACCAATGCGGCGAATCCGCCATGACGGGTGCTAGTGGGATGGTCCCTTCGATCAAAGGTGATCGGGCAGGAGGACCATGGGTTGAACTTTGGGGCGACTGGCTCTACCGCGTATACGTCCCTTAACGCGCGCTTCCGCTCCCTCTTGGGGATGTGGGTTGCGTATATCATGTTCACCATTCTGGGGGAAAACCCTTCTGTCCACTGTTGTTCAGTGGCCGGGGCTCTTCGTCGTCATCGCTATGCAGCCCCGTGTCTTTATTTTCAGCATTTAACTTGCCTGCCTGCTTGAACACCCAACAATCCCTGTTGGTGTGATTGGCCGGCTTTTCAGGGGTGCCATGTATCTGGCACAAGCGGTCGAGTATTCGGTCCAAACTGGACGGGCCCTTAGGATTTCTATTGAATGGCTTTTTCCACTGACCGGATTTATAGCCTCTGAATCCAGCATTAACTGCCGTATCCTCAGCATTGTCGCCGTTAATGCGGCGCTTCTGCTTGTTGCGATGCGACCTGCCACTACTGTCCCTGGTATCCGAATTACGAGGGTTCTTGGTCATATTGTTGCTACGAGCAAGCCAACTGTCTTCTCCCATGCAAAAGCGGGTCATGAGTGTCGTGAGTGCTGCCATAGATTTTGGCTTTTCCTGTCCAAGGTGCCGGGCAAGCCACTCGTCACGGATATTGTGCTTGAAGGCTGCTAGGGCCTCTGCGTCCGGACAGTCGACTATTTGATTTTTCTTTGTTAGGAACCGTGCCCAGAATTGCCTGGCCGATTCCTCTGGTTGCTGAATTACGTGGCTTAGGTCATCGGCGTCTGGTGGTCGCACATAGGTGCCCTGGAAATTGTCGAGGAATGCGGCTTCCAGGTCCTCCCAACAACCGATTGATCCTGCTGGCAAGCTGTTAAGCCAATGCCGAGCTGGTCCTTTAAGCTTGAGTGGGAGGTATTTGATGGCGTGGAGATCATTGCCGCGGGCCATGTGGATATGCAGGAGATAATCCTTGATCCATACCGCAGGATCTGTTGTGCCATCATATGATTCGATGTTTATGGATTTGAAACCCTCGGGGATTTGATGATCCATTACTTCGTCTGTGAAGCATAGTGGGTGTGCGGCGCCTCTGTACTGGGCTATATCACGACGTAGCTCCAATGAGCTTTGTCTACTGTGTTCGGCCCTACCGGATTTGTGTCCGGCATGAAGGTTACCGTCTCGAGTCGTGGGGCGCCCACGCGATCCGTAGATCGATCTTGTTTGCCTTGCCTTGTCCTCCAACATATCTCGCAGGTCTGGCGCATTTTCTCGTGCCTTGGTACGGGGTGTGGCTTGAGTGGAGGGCCGAGAGGCCTCTCTGTCGCGGCCACGAGGTGGCCAGTCAGCCGTATCAAGTGCTGGTGATGTAGGTTTGAGTGCTTCCTCCTCTAATCGGGGTAGCACCCTGCACTTTGGGTAGCTCTTGGAGGGGCGTTCGAGTTTATGCTGTTCGGCCGCAAGGACTTCAGTCCATCTGTCGACTAGCAAATCTTGATCAGCTCTAAGCTGTTGCTGTTTTTTCTTGAGGCTTCTTGCCGTGGCCATAAGCCTGCGTTGAAAATGCTCTTGCTCGACGGGACCCTCTGGCACGACAAATTCGTCGTCGTCGAGGCTTGCCTCGTCTTCGGAGGGAGGCATACAATTATCGTCCTCGACCTCTCTGTCTGCCGCTCTCTCCTGAGGGCTGGCTTCTCCATCCTCCCATGCTGAATCTTGCTAGAGGTGGTTTTCTTCAGCACTCTCCGGAGTATTATTATCTCCCGTGCTGGAATCACCGTATTTGCTTTGGCGGGATTTCGAGCGGCACCGCTGACGCCGACGCTTAGGCTGTTTTTTGGAGGGGTCATCCTCCGCTATTCCATCGCCATCTCCTTCTTTTGGGTAGTCCACCATGTATATGTCATATGACGAGGTGGCTTTCCAGGGCCCAATAGGCGCTGGTTCTTCATCGTCTCCTACATCGGCATCCGTACCGTCGATGTCTTCGGAGTCGAAGTTGAGCATGTCGGTTAAATCGTCGACAGTGGCTAGAAAGTGGGTGGTGGGTGTGCTTTGAATTTCTTCATCATCTGTATCCCAACCTTGCTGACCGTAGTCCGGCCAAGGCTCTCCTGATAAAGAGAGAGACTTTAGTGTCTTCAAAATATCGCCAAAAGGCGAGTGCTGAAAGATGTCCGCGGTAGTAAACTCCATGATTGGCGCCCAATCGTATTCGATCGGCAGGGGCGCGGAGGGTTCGGAGTCCAGAGAGGAGTCCGGCTCCTTGGAGTCACGAGTCTCGTGGAGTGTGGGGCTGGTGTTTGGCTCGATCATTGTTGGGATCGCAGCCCCCGAGGCGGCGTCCAACTACACATCCTCGATCGCCGTAGTTGGCTCCGAATTAAGGGTCGGAGCCGATGCGGGTGCGGCCTCTAGGGCACTGTTCGGCGGCAGAGCTAGATCATGCTCGCCGTGACAGTGCGGCGCGCTCAGCAGTGGCTCGAATCCGTCGAAGATCAAGTCCCCGCGGATGTCAGCCGTGTAGTTTAAACTTCCAAATCTGACCTGACGGCCAGGGGCATAGCTTTTGATCTGCTCCAGATGGCCAAGTGAATTGGCCCACAGTGCGAAGCTGCCGAAGACGAACATCTGTCCGGGGAGGAAGGTCTCACCCTGGACTGCATCGCTATTGATGATCGTAGGAGCCATCAATCCTAACGGCGATGACACAGAGGAACTCTCAATGAAAGCACCAATGTCGGTGTCAAAACCGGCGGATCTCGGGTAGGGGGTCCCGAACTGTGCGTCTAGGCCGGATGGTAACAGGAGGCAAGGAACATGAAGTTTTACCCAGGTTCGGGCCCTCTTGATGGAGGTAAAACCCTACGTCCTCCTTGATTAATATTGATGATATGGGTATTACAAGAGTAGATCTACCACGAGATCGGAGAGGCTAAACCCTAGAAGCTAGCCTATGGTATGATTGTTGTTCTGTATGTTGTCCTACGGACTAAAGCCCTTCGGTTTATATAGACACCGGAGAGGGTTAGGGTTACACAAATTCGGTTACAATGGTAGGAGATCTACATATCCGTATCGCCCTGCTTGCCTTCCACGCCAAGGAAAGTCCCTTCCAGACACGGGACGAAGTCTTCAATCTTGTATCTTCATAGTCCAGGAGTCAGGCTGAAGGTATAGTACGGCTATCCGGACACCCACTAAACCAGGTCTCCCTCAATGAGTCCGGCGTGCAGTGTTGTCTTCGGCATCGCAAGGCGGGTTCCTCCTCTGAATACACCACAGAAGAATTTGAATACAAGGATAGTGTTCGACCCTGCAAAATAAGTTCCACATACCACCGTAGAGAGAATAATATTTCCACAAATCTAATCTACTGACACGTTTTGGCAACATGGCATTATGCCATGGCCCGGTAATTATTCGAACCGTTTCCTTTAACTAGCCCCGCACATAACGCGATGCAGTTTCTTGACACGTCTTGTCAAAGCAGAGATCGTGTCCCCCTTATTACGGGATTCCCATCAATACAGTCATGGGTAACCCAACCACGCTTAGGACTCCTAGATTTTAGGTAAGTCGCAAACGGCCACGAGGAGGACGCTTGATATTTACCCTCTTTATAAAGGGTCAAGGCTTTTACTTTTTTCCTCCAGTGATCAATCGAATCCCTCCCCCGCCTCGAGTTCTAACACTCAAAGCCTAGGTCAGGTGCTTCGGATCTTCAATCATGTCCGGATCCAGCCTCCAGGGCCGGTGGATGCCCTCCTCCGTCATGGAAGAGGATATCAAGAAGTTGAGGGAGGCAAGATACCTGACCGCCGAAGTCTCACATCGGCTGCCCGCCCGAGGGCAGGTCGTCCCTACTCCTGAACCCAATGAAGACGTCATGTTCATCCCTCACTTCCTCCGACGACTAGGCCTCACTCTGGATCCCTTCATAAGGGGTTTGATGTTCTATTACGGGCTTGATTTCCACGATCTAGCCCTGGATTCCTTTATCCACATCTCGGCATTTATTGTCGTATGTGAGGCCTTCCTCCGCATTACCCCTCACTTCGGCCTATGGCTCAAGACCTTTGATGTGAAGCCGAAGACGGTCGAAGGGCAGTATGCAACGTGCGAGGTGCATTAATAAGCAAGATTGCCGGAGCTCCGTGGCCAAAAGGTTCCTTTCCAGAGGTGTCCGGATTATGGCAACGGGAGTGGTTCTACATCACCGTTCCCAGAAGTGCCAAGTGGGTAGCTTCTCCCGCCTTTCGCTCGGGCCCTCCACCACAACTGATGTCATGGATCAGCAGGGGGCTGAGCTGGGGTCCAGCCAAGGATGTGCCCATATTGCAGAGCCGCATCCGGGATCTCTTCGAGGGAGATTTTAGTTTAGTTATGGTACTGCAAGTCATGCTGGTTCGTCAAGTCCAGCCTTGCAAACGCCGGCCCGTCCGCTTGTGGGAATTCAACCCAGAAGGACCACACACTATTCAGAATTTCCTCGGCCTGACGCACGAGGAGATGTACAAGTCGTTCTTTGGACCCTAAATAGAGTGTCCGGACACCTCCGAGGACGTGGGCCTGAGCAGCAACCTCACCGCGGCCCAAGTAAGTAATCCTCTAGCCGAACACACTGTCTTTCATTTATCATGACGCCATTCTGAAGAATCGCTTTTTGACCAGGACTGGATAACAAAGGCGAAGATGATCCGGTGTTCGGCCCCCCTTCCAATCCGGTGCTGGAGAAGATGCTCGAGCCAGCACCTTGCCTAGTGCCCTCAAAGGAAGATGAAGGGGGAATAAATAGGGCGAAAGCGGGCCCCCACAGCTACCTATTCCAACCGAGGGAACGGGCGCCTCCATGAGTGAGGATAACCAAGGGAAGGAATCTGACATTCCCTCGCCCCGGGGGAGGAAGAGGACTACCTCTGATGACCCGGAAACCAAGGTTTCCAAACGGGAGAAGAAAACTCCACCAGAGGGTCCCGCCTCAGAGGGTGCTCTTGCCGCACAAAGTCCGTGCGGGGATCAGCCCTCTAACGAGCTGTAAGTAATCAAAAAGTACTTAATAGTGAAGATATACTACCTTACTTCTGAGGAAGATAACCGAATCATCTATCTTGCAGTTTGGATCTGAGCCCTTCTTAGCAGAGCTCGTCTTCGGGGATCTTCTTCCGGAGATGATGGAGAGCGAAACGCCTCCTTCGGACTCCCTGGCTCAAGAAGAGGGCGACCTTGAAGTGTCGTCACGGAGAGTTTCTCCGGATCTGGCAAGGCCAGAAGGTAATCCCATGGTCACCCGAAGCCCTCAGTATCCGGCTCTTGAAGAGAGCAATCAAAAGAGTCCGGCACCACTTGGTATGCGGTCGGACGTACTGAAGGGTCTGCTAGAGCGAGCAACTATCTCAGAAGAGCACCGTACATTAATGAGTACGGTGATTGAAAGTATTTCGTCCGCCGAAAATGGGTTGCATGAAGCCTTTATGAGTCTACTGATGGGCTTTGAGGTACGTGGAATGATATGCGTTTGTGGTAGTACCGCACATTTTTAGGTGCGCCCTGTGTAGATAGTAGCCCTTGAGACTCTGGTTGTCGTCGAGAATGGCGGCGAACAGAGGATCGTAGTCCCAGGTAATGACCAGACTGCCATTATGTGCAGGTGTCTGAAGCTCTGGTGGCTAGCCGGACTGGTTGGGTTGCCGAATTAAAACGGCGACTGGATGCGGCTGATGTCGACATGGAGCTTGTTAACAAGCGGCTTGACTAGGCAGAGGGTAGGTGATATTTATAGTGAATGTCACATAGTAAGAGCAACGTGATGCAAGTATCTTTAATATGTTGTGACTGCAGATGGAGCTGCTACTATGGAGGCCCTGCGGGCGGAGCTTGCCCAAGCCAAGGAGCAAGCAAGGAGTAGTAATGCGGCCACTTTGAAGGCGGTGAAGAGTTGAAAGCCGAGAAGGCCGCTCATGGTGAGAGCAAAGAGAAAATGGCCGAAATGGCTGTGAAGTTAAAAGACACTGCCGATTGTTGCCAGTTTCTTGAGGAAGAAAACCAGGCGAAGGCTACGGACCTTTAAAAGGCCACAATGGCGACCAAAGACACCTCTCTGAAGTGAGAGCAAAGAAGGAGGAACTACGTGAAGCCGGGTACATTGTGGCTGGGAAGCCCTTTATGCTGCGCAGGAAGTTCGGCGATCCGCGGTATGCCCCTCTGGATCGGCTGTGGAGTTCGGGCGACGCATATCTGGACTTAGCGGTGAGCGCTGTCAATGCGGCCGAATACTTCCGAGATTAGACAGATCGTGAAGTGGACAAGCTGTTCTGGTCGCAATTTAACGTTCCAGAGCGTCCGCTTCCATTGACTGATCAGCTTGCCGAATGGGCCGAACTCAATAGATTGTCTGGACTCGCCATGAGGTCTCTCGTGGATCATCTGTGGCCGGAAAGGGCAAAGCCGAACAACTATTTTAGCTTGGTGCAGCAGTTCCTTGGTGTGGTGTCGCGCATTAATGCGATAAAGAGGTCGGCATGCATAGAAGGCTCGCAGATGGCCCTTGCCCGTGTCAAAACATACTGGGTGGAGATGGATGCCACTACTGTCGTGGCGCAGGGTTCGGCCATAGGCCGAGTGGCTGCCCAGCACTATTTTGAAGAAGTTCTTGAGGGCGCTCGTACGATAGAGGCCCAGTGCTCAAAGAATGTTATGTTTGAGTGACATGTATTCCCATTGTAAAAACAACATTTTATTGAATTTATCAAGGCTGTATTTATACTTTTTCCCGAATGTATTATGATGCCTCCTGTGCGGCTGTTCATGTATACATGTATATAACCTGAAAGATTGCAGTCGTCGGCTTCAGCCCCCACGCATATAATGCGGGGGGTGTTCACAGAAGATGCATATTCACACTTAATCCAACGTCTTCGTCCTGATAAGGAGGTGATAGCGCAGTGAACTAGGCAACCAGACTATAATGCTTTAACACTTTCACTTAGCCATATGAGTTTGACAGTGGGGCTACTATATAGCCCCTGGTGGCTCCGCACTCGTCCGGATTCGGGGTGCGTACATGCCTGGCCGGGAAACGGCCCTTCGTTAATGCGGAGGAATCCTGAAGATTCCAATAGGTCATCGAGTGGTTGACCAGTCTCACGCTATATCATGACAGCCAGTTTTCGGCTTTCTCTACTGAGGTGCTCATCTGGATGAACCAGGGCACAATCGTAGTAGTTCTCCTGGTGCCGCCTTAGTCGATAGAGCAGAACGTAAGGCAGCAAAACACAGGAGCCGGGCAAACCCAACATTTGACCAAAGACATGATTTGGAGCTGATGCATATAAGGCCAAACTCGCGACGCCGAACACTCCCTAAGGTATTCAGTCTTTATGGTGTAAACCGGGTCTAAATAGTACCCTTTGTAATAAGCCCCTGGTGTCCAGGTACGTGCATTATTCTGGCGTGGCCACATGCCAAGACGTCAGCATCCTTCTCGGTTGTAATGAGAATCCGAGGGATGTAAATCAACAAGAGACAGTAAAAAAGGTTTACGCACGGTCTTAATCTACAAACAATCCTTGGGACGGGTCCCTGCTGCACGTCTGAGCCTATGTCTCTGTTGTGCCATATCCTGGACGGGTGTAGCACGATGGTCATCTGAAAAAGAGAGGAACTTAGTTGAAATGTTGCCATGCAAAAGTTAAGTTATACTAAATAAACAATACATAGTTGAAAATGAGTAAAGGTGAGCCTTGTTGCCACTTTTGCGCGTGCGTTGAGCCCCTTGTATTGTAATAGGGGTATAGCCATCAAACCTGTATTAATTACATATAGCTGAGCCGGACTCGTCTAGCCATGTCTGTGGTCTTAACGACCTGTCAAATGCTTGAGTTGGTGAGGCCGTTTAGTGTGCGGCGGCCAAGGCGGCCGCACCATCTTCGGCGCGCAAGGAGCGCTCAATATTTCCATTTACTGTAATGATGCCGCGTGGACCGGGCATCTTGAGCTTGAGGGAAGCGTAATGCGGTATTGCGTTAAATCGAGCGAAAGCTTCGCGTCCGAGTAGTGCTTGATAGCCACTTTGGAACGGAGCTACGTGGAAAGTTAGATTTTCGCTGTGGAAGTTATCGGGGAAGCCGAATATAACCTCTAGTAGCAGGGAGCCCCTGTAGTGAGCCTCCGGGCCTGGCGTTACTCCTTTAAAGGTAGCATTGCTGCGGCAAATTTTTGTTGGGTCTATCCCCATTTTGCGGACTGTGTCCTGATATATCAGATTTAAACTGCTGCCGCCATCCATCAGGACTCGGGTGAAGTGGTATCCATCAATTATTGGATCTAATACCAAGGCAGCCCATCCTGCACATCGGATACTTTCCGAGTAATCCCGATGGTCGAAGGTGATCGGTTGGGACGACCAGTGGCGGAGCTCCGCGGTGATAGGCCCTGGGGCATGTTCCTCTAAAGGTGCCGCTTTGTCTCTCCCTTTTATCACGTGTAACACGTTGACTGTTTTGACTTCTGGTGGGAATTTCTTATGTGCCCCTGTGCTTTGCTTGCGAGGCTCGTCCTCATCTTCACTTGGTGTGTCCTGCCCCTTGTGTTCGGCGTTGAGCTTGCCGTACTGTTTGAAGACCCAACATTCTCTGTGGGTATTATTTGCAGGTTTATCAGGGGTGCTATGGATCTGACATATTTGGTCCAAATTTTTTTTAGGCTGGACAATTTGTCTTTGTTGCCTTTGGAGGGCGGCTTCTGCTGCCCTGGCCGAGAGCTTCTAAATCCGGCATTTACCGCCGTGCTCTTCCGGCTGTCTTCTTTATTCCGGCGCTTATTCTTGCTGCGTCGTGATTTCCCCTTTCCATCCCTGACATCGGATGTACTTGGGTCACTGGTGCTGCATCAGGCTAACCAGGTGTCCTCGCCCACGCAAAAACGGGTCATGAGGCTTGTTAATGCTGCCATTGTTCTCGGCTTTTCTTGACCGAGGTGTCTAGCAAGCCATTCGTCTCGAATGCTATGCTTGAAGGCTGCTAAGGCTTCGGCGTCCGGATAGTCAAATATTTGGTTCTTTTTAGTGAGGAACCTGTTCCAAAGTTTTTGGGCTGACTCACCGGGCTGTTGAGTTATATGACTTAAATCGTCTGCATCCGGTGGTCGGACATATGTCCCTTGAAAATTTGCCTGAAAGGCGTCTTCGAGCTCTTCCCAGCTTCCGATGGAGTTTTCGGGGAGGCTTTTAAGCCAGTGCCGAGCTGGCCCTTTGAGATTGAGGGGTAAGTACTTGATGGCGTGGAGATCATCTCCTCGAGCCATATGGATATGGAGGATGTAGTCCTCAATCCAGACCCCAGGGTCTGTTGTTCCGTCGTACGCCTCTATGTTTACGGGTTTGAATCCCTCTGGAAATTCATGATCCAGCACCTCGTTGGTGAAACATAGAGGGTGTGCGGCACCCCTGTATTTGGGTGTACCGTGGTGTTCGGATGTTTGTTGTGTTGCATTATATGTTGGAGCGCGCCTGCGTGATCCATAGATGGATCTAGCTGCGCCGTCCTTTTGATGCGAGCCCTTACGCGGATCGCTTACTGGTTTATGTGCAGCGTTGATTGCCGCTTTATGTTGGCTATGAGGTCGTCTATCTGACCGGATGGCTGTTTTATTTTTTTAATTGTGGAGGATCTAAGGCCTCCTCATCAAATTCAGGTAGCATCTTTCGCTTCGGATAGCTCTTGGTGTGGCGATTACTGCCGTATTTCACTGCAGTGTTGAGTACTTCACTCCATTTCATTTTGAGTGTGTCTTGTGCAGCCTTGAGCCTTTGCTTCTGTTTTTTCAGACTCCTCGCCGTGGCAACAAGCATTTGGTGGGCATTATGTTGCTCCTGACGCCTGTCCGGTGTGATGTCGTCAGGACTGTTATCTTCGACGGGGTTGGGTTGTTCGGCTTGATTTTCCGTGTTGCCGTGATCGGGCAATGGTTCACCCTGCTCTAACGTTGGGTCTATGTGATCGGTATTTCTGCCGAGGCAGGATTTGGAGCGGTGTTTACGCCGCCGCTTTGACTGCTTCTCGAGGGAACAACCCTTTGCTGTGCCCTTCCGTTCCTCGTAGTTATTTTCTTTAGGTGTGTCCACCATGTATACCTCATGTGATGAAGTGGGCATCCAGTGCCCTGTGGGCAATGGTTCCTCTTCGCCTCCCGCATCGTCGTCCATACTGTCGATGCCTTCGGAGTCAAAGTCGAGCATATCGGTTAAGTCATCGACAGTGGCTACTAATTGGGTGGTGGGTGGGTGGCAAATTTCTTCGTCATCCGTATCCCAATCCTGCCGGACGTAGTTTGGCCAGGACTCTCCTGACAAGGAGAGAGACCTTAATGAGTTCAGTATGTCACCAAAGGGCGAGTGCCGGAAAATATCTGCGGAGGTAAAGTCCATGATCGGCGCCCAATCGGATTCGACAAGAACGGGCCCAGGCCGTTCAGATTCCGTGTCCGGAGAAGAATCCGACAGTTTGGCAACACGGCTCTCATGAAGGGTAAGGTCGATATCTGGCTCGAACGCCGCAAAGGATACGGCCTCCATGGCGGGGTCTATCCACCCGTCCACGGATGGCGAAACTGGCTCCAAATTGAGGGTCGGAGCGGCTGCCGGTGCGATTTCTCGAACATTGTCCGATGGTAGAGCTAAATCGTACTCATTGTGACCGCGCGGCGCACAAGGCAGGGGCTCGAATCCGTCGAAGATCAAGTCTCTGCGGTCGGCCGTGTAGTTTAAGCTTCCAAACCTGACCTGGTGGCCAGGGGCATAACTTTCGATCTGCTCCAGATGGCCAAGCGAGTTGGCCCGCAGTGCGAAGCCGCCGAACACAAAGATCTATCCGAGGAGAAAAGTCTCACCCTGGACTGCATCGCTATCGATGATAGTAGGAGCCATCAAGCCTAACGCCGACGACACAGAGGAACTCAATGAAAGCGCCAATGTCGGTGTCAAAACCGGCGGATCTCGGGTAGGGGGTCCCGAACTGTGTGTCTAAGACGGATGGTAACAGGAGGCAGGGGACACGATGTTTTACCCAGGTTCGGGCCCTCTTGATGGAGGTAAAACCCTACGTCCTGCTTGATTTATTCTTGATGATATGAGTATTACAAGAGTTGATCTACCACGAGATCGGAGAGGCTAAACCCTAGAAGCTAGCCTATGGTATGATTGTATGTTGTCCTACGGACTAAAACCCTCTGGTTTATATAGACACCGGAGGGGGCTAGGGTTACACAAGGTCGGTTACAAAGGAGGAGATATACATATCCGTATTGCCTAAGTAGAGTCCCACCCGGACACGAGACGAAGTCTTCAATCTTGTATCTTCATAGTCCAACAGTCCGGCCAAAGGATATAGTCCGGCTGTCCGGAGACCCCCTAATCCAGGACTCCCTCAAAGACAATCAAACCATATCTTAGCATCACCCTTTAACGAGAAAGGAAACAACTTAAGAATATAGTAATAGCGACTTTTTTACTCATGAGCAAATAGGGTGGCTATGTCATTCAATTTAGTTAGGTGTGCCAGAACAGCTTCAGATTCATAACCATGGAAAGGATTAGATTCAACCAAAGTAATTAACTGAGCGTTGATAGAGAATTAATAATCCTTATCAGTAAGAGAGATATGTGAAGTAGCAAACTCAGGATCATATTGCATTCTAGCATTCAAAGATTTTTCTTTCCACTTGCATAATAAGTTCTTAAGATCATCTCTATCCTTGCAAGCAAGAAAGTCCCTAGCTACCTCTCCATCCATAACATAACCCTCATGCATAATTGGTAATTCATATCTAGGATAACTAGGTCTAATAGGTGTTTCAAAGTGTTCAGTTTCAAAAATTTCATCAGTTTCAGAAATATCATCATCTTCAGCATACTCAATAGTTCTAGCTCTAGTAAGTTGTTCATCAAGAAATTCACCCAATGGCACAGTTTTATCAAGCAAACTAGTAGCATCATAAGCACCATTCATAGCAGAAGTAGCATCATCAATAACGTGCGACATATCTGAATCAATAGTAGGTGTAGGTGTCTCAAGTTTACTCAAAATAGAAGGTGAATCAAGTGTAGAGCTAGATGGTAGTTCCTTAACTCCCATCGTAGTAGAGGGAAAAATCATAGTTCTAGTATCTTTCAAATTCCTCATAGTGATCAACAGATATAAATCCCAAGTGACTCGGAAAATAGAGCTATGCTCCCCAGCAAAGGCGCCACAAAATGTCTTGATAACCCACAAGTATAGGGGATCGCAACAGTTTTCGAGGGTAGAGTATTCAACCCAAATGTATTGATTCAACACAAGGGGAGCCAAAGAATATTCTCAAGTATTAGCAGATGAGTTGTCAATTCAACCACACCTGAAAGACTTAATATCCGCAGAAAGTATTTAGTAGCAAATTAATATGGATGTAACAGTAATGGTGGCAAGTAATAGTAGCAGTTTTGTAGTGATTGTAACAACAGTAGCAATGAACGTAACTTACCAAAGATCAATATGTGAAGGGCTCGTAGGCAATGGATCGACAATAATAATTGTGTCGGATGATATTCATCATGTTGTAGTCATAACCTAGGGTGACACACAACTAGCTCCAATTCATCAATATAATGTAGGCATGTATTCCATATATAGTCATACGTGTTTATGGAAAAGAACTTGCATGACATCTTTTGTCCTACCATCCCGTGGCAGCTGTGTCCTAATGGAAACTAAGGGATATTATGGACTCCTTTTAATAGAGAACCGGACCAAAGCATTAGCACTTAGTGAATACATGAACTCCTCAAACTGCGGTAATCACCGGAAAGAATCCCAATTATTGTCACCTTGGGGTATGCCGATCATAACTCATAATAGGTGTCTACAAGTTGCAAGATAGGATCAAGAACACAAATATATTCATGAAAACACAAATAGGTTTAGATCGGAAATCATGGCACTCGGGCCCTAGTGACAAGCATCAAGTATAGCAAAGTCATAGCAACATCAATCTCTGAACATTGTGGATACTAGGGATCAAACCCTAACAAAACTAACTCGATTACATGATAAATATCATCCAATCCATCACTGTCCAGAAAGCCTACACTACTAGGGAAAACCATATACAGAGAACATTAGCAGTAGTGCTTGTTAAAAAAGGGTGCTAGTGCTACATAGCAGTAGCACGTGCAGGATAACCGCGCTACAGATACAAATGTAGTAGTAGCACGTCTCCCTGTAAAAGCGCTAATACTAAAATTCCCACTACTAAGCCGATAGGCTACACATAGTAGTAGAGGTCTTATAAAAACCGCGCTACCGCTAAGACTATTGTATTAGCGCGTTTACTATGAAAGGCGCTACTCCTAATGAATAGAAAATAAAATGAAAAACAAATAGAAAAGAAAATGAAAATAAAATAAATATAAAAAGGAGAAAGGAAAAAATAAAATGTAAAGAAAAATAAATGAAAAAGGAAAAAAGGAGAAAGGCATAGCAGAAGCATCTGTTCGTAAGAGGCTCTATAGATAATATTGCAGCAGCGCAGTTTTTAGACCCCTGCTATGGAAAGAGAAAAGGAAATAAGAAAAGAAAAGGAAAATACATAGCTATAGTAGTAGCGTGTTAGTAAAAATCGCTATAGCTAGCTTAGCTATAGCGCGTTTTCAATAAACGCGCTACCGCTAAGTTTGACTTAACCCAAAAGCTATTTCCCTCCCCCAGCCACCACTTCTCCCCCAAATCCCTCGCCCCACTTCGCCGCCGTCTCCCCAATTCGGCGTCGCCCCACTTCACTGCCGTCTCCTCCCGACGTCGATGCCTGCGGAGCCACCAGAGCCGCATGCCATTGACGCCACCGGAGCCACCCCGAATGCCACCGGAGCCGCGCAGCCTCATCAACCCCACCAGAGCCGGCCTCGGCGCCACCGAAGCCACCCTAGACGCCCCTGCCTCTGTAAGCCCCCACCCTCCTCTCTCTCTCTCATGCATAGCACAAACATTGGACCGGGAACTAGCTAGCTAGGTTAACTAATTTAATTAGTTTAATTATCTAGGTTATTGCAAAAAATTAGTTAGGGCTTTGACAGAGAACTAGTTAGGTTAACTAGTTTAATTAGGTTAATTATCTAGGTTAGTGCAAACATTTATTTAGGGGTTTGACAGAGAACTAGCTAGGTTAACTAGTTTAATTAGGTTAATTATGTAGGTAAACTAGGTTAACTAGCTAGGTTAACTAACTAGGTTAAATAGCTAGGTTAATTATGTTCGTTAGGTTAACAAGCTAGGTTAACTAGGTTCGTGTAACGGCCCAAGACCGGAGCTCCAGATGCCTTCCATGGTTTTCGAGATTCGTCATGTGATTTGTTTTGCTTGTTGCATTCCTCTTTGCATATTTTGCATTGCATCATGTCATCATGCCATCATTTTCTCAAAGCTAACTAAACTCACTTAAATAAATTGCATGGATTTCTGATCCATTTAAATTGAGGGATCTCACATGGTGGTTTCTCTTTAAAACATACCCTCCCGATATTTAGGGAGCTATTATCAAATATTCCATTTTTTAGAATCACCCAAAAACACACTTGCAAATATTCCCCATGTCTTTTCTAGTTCAAGGTTGACTTCAAAACCTTGCCCAAAATTCACTTCCCATTTACCGAGGTTCCTCCAAAAATCTGAACATTTTTGGGCACTTCAAAATCCTACCCCTTGTTCAAACCATTTGAATTAAATTCAAATGCTTTTGAATTGAAACCTTGCAATCTTGCTCACTCCAATTCTAGTTGTGGTGCTTTGATATGTGTCCTAGTAGCCGCATGCCAAATTCCAGCTTGATTCGAATTTATTTGACACTTTAAATAAATTTGTTGCCTTCCTTTTTTCCCTTCTTGTGCTATAAATAAAAAAGGAGAACCTTTCTTTTTCTGTCGGGCCCCAACTCTTTTCTCTCTCCCTCACTTTCTATGCGTGGCAGCTAGCCCAGTAGCCAGGCTGGCCCACCTAGGCCCATCCTCACAGGCCCACTTAACCTATAACCTAGGCCTAGCCGCTACCTAACCCTAACCCTCTCCCCGCGGATCGCCATCTCACTCCCTTCCCTCGTTCCCTCAGCACCGCCAGGGGCCTCGGCTCGATCCCCTTTCCTTCTCCCACTCGTCTCCCTCCTGCGCCGCCTTCACAGCATGCAGAGGGGCGGTGCATCGCGCCCGATCCCTCCTCTCGCTCGAGCAGCGGGACAACGTCGCCGTCCCACTGCTGGAGCTCCATCCCGCCGCCTTGCCATCTCATCCAGCAGCCTTTCCTCCACCTCGTCGTCCCTCCTTCTCCAGCTCGCCTCCCTTGGTGCCCCGCTGTCCGGCGAGCTGAGGTCGCCGCCGCGCATGTCTTGCGTCCTCTGCGCCTGCAGCGCTCGGCCTCCTGCCCGCGTCCCCTGCATCAGCCCCGGAGATCACTGCCGACGGGAATCGCCAGGTCTGGCGACCCCTCGTCCAGTGCGCCGTCTCCTTCCTCGCCGAAGTTCCTCGTGAGCCACCCCCTTGTTCGCGTCCACAGCCACCAGGAAGGGCCTCCTCACATGCCCGTGCTCCTCCTGATGTTTGTGCGTGGCTCGCTGCTGGTCTCATGCCAGAGCCCCTCCTCAGATGGGAATTTGTTAATATCCGGTTATAGAGAACTTGACACTTGACTTAATTAAAATGCATCAACCGCGTGTGTAGCCGTGATGGTCTCTTTTCGGCGGAGTGCGGGAAGTGAACACGGTCTTGTGTTATGTTTGAACATAAGTAGTTTCAGGATCACTTCTAGCTTCTCGACCGTTGCGTTGCTTCTCTTCTCACTCTTATTTGCGTATGTTAGCCACCATATATGCTTAGTGCTTGTTGCAGCTCCACCTCACTACCTTCACCTACCCATAAGCTTAAATAGTCTTGATCTCACGGGTGTGAGATTGCTGAGTCCTCTTGACCCACAGATACTTGCAAACAGTTGCAGGTGCTGATGATGCCAGTGCAGGTGACACAACCAAGCTCAAGTGGGAGCACGATGAAGATCTTGGTCATTGTTATGTGTCTTTTCCGGATGATCAGTAGTGCTGCCCAGTTGGAATGATCAGGGATATAGTATTTGGGGTTGTCTTCTTTTATTTTGGTTCTATAATCGGACCTTGATTGTACTCTGGATGATGTTTGTTTTACTTGTTATTTGCGTGAAGTGGCGATTGTAAACCAACTCTTTATCCCTTTCTTATTCAGTACATGGGATTGTGTGAAGATTACCCCACTTGCGACTAAACCACCATGCGGTTATGCCTCTAAGTCGTGCCTCGACACGTGGGAGATATAGCCGCATCGTGGGCGTTACAAGTTGGTAATCAGAGCCATCCTCGACTTAGGAGCCCCCTGCTTGATCGAATCGATGACGTTGTTTAGTCTAGAACAAAATGTTTTGAATCTTAGGATTATATATATCGAAGAGTAGGATTCTTTTTACTCCTCAGTCCCTTCGTCGCTCTGGTGAGGCCTCCTGATGTAGAAGTTTTGACTTTTCGCTCCTCAAATTTCACAAAAAAAATTACAATCATGCGGGTATCTTGGAATCGTTCCGATATTCTTGTGATGAGAACATTGTTCTTGGTGCCTCGTGACATTTAGGGGTTGTGGCGGTGTCCCGGGGAGTTGAGCTCCGAGGTGTTGTGGTCATAGTTTTATCGTTGCAGTTCTGGAATACCTTAGTTTCGCCGACATCGAAAATCTCTTTTATGCAGTTGTTGGTGAGATAACCCCGACACCACCTAGTACTGGGGCGGGAGTTTTGGAGTATTGCCATAACTCGTATAACGAATGCTTTTCGAAGGTTGAGGTACACGATTTCCGAAGGTTTCTTGGTTACGTGTTGAAGGATGGACACAGCTGGATGTAGGGATTGTTAGTTTGGGTGAGATATTATGCTTCCCCTGTATCCCCAACACAAGATCGCATAACCAGAAAGTTTCAGGAATTTACAAGTGGGAATTCAAGTATCACGTAGGATATCTTTCCAACAGACACATGATACGATATGGGGTCTATCATATGTTTGTTTTCGGCTAATTTTCCAAGCCAATCTAAGTTTTGTTTTTGAGTTGTGGTATTTGAGTTGCTTCGAAGTCTAAGTGTTGGTTCCATACTTTTCCTAAGCGGTGTTCTCATATCTTTATGGGAATACTAATCCTTCTTGATCATCGAGTTTTTCATCTCAATTTCTTCTCAACCGGTGTGCTTCTCTTCAAGTGGATCCGATCATTTCAACATTCGCAAGATCACCTCTCAGTTTTCCCAACGCTGTTCGTTTCATCCATCCCCAAGTTGCCTTTGTTTTTCCTGCCCTCCCACCCTTTTTCTTCATGTACTCATATTTTTTAATCAAGTGTCATTTTATTGATGGGAAGTCTCTCCATTCTTTTCCGTCAATGTTCTTATCCGGTGATTCTCAGGAAGATACTAACAGAGCCTCAAGTTCTTCTTTATTCGTTTTCTTTCTTCTTCGATGTATTCAAGTCAAGCTTTGTCGATCATATCATTTCCTTGTTTCAAATGTTTTCTCATACCAGTGCACCTCGTAAAAGTTCACTTCTCATTATTCATTTGTTTCGGAGTGCTGAGGATATCTCAAGAGATTCATGCTTCCATCCTCAATCCATTCAAACTAATTCGAGGTTGTTAGCTCATTCAAGCCATTTAATTCAATCGGTGCAATCTCCCTTTCAAGTAATCATTCAACAGTGTATCTTTTGAGTGGGCCCTAACTCAGAGGTATTTCCCAGGATCTTACCTGACTCTTCTATTTTCCTGGAGTTACTCTCAAATTCTTCTCCAAGTTTGACGTAAGAATGAATTATCATCAGTCATATGTATTTCTCCAAGATCGGTCAAATTCTTTTCATCGTTGACTCAACCTCTTCGCTTTTGATTCTCCCGAAGTGTCTAAACAATTCTTGATGGTGTTTCTCGTCGTCATTCTCAGATTTCAAGACCGAAGAAGAGTTTCTCTTTCAATCATATCTGTTCTCTTGAAGATTCATGGTTCTAGCTTCATGCCATCCTCTCATAATTGTTTTCGATTGTGAGAATTCTTTTCACCCATCCGGAGAAATTCAGGAGTCTTTTGAGTTTGATTCCCCGGAGCCCATCATCTCAGAAGTATTCATTCCAGCTTTCAGGTCTCATTCTGAAATTCTACCGGCCGGTGTATCGTTCAAATATCCTCTAATCTATTCATGATCTCTTCGTTCTCAGGTATCAAATCCCCTCAAGTATCTTCTTTCGTTTTTCTAATTCTGCCCGGTGATTTATGCCTTTGCTACTTTCATTTTCAATTCTTACGGTGGTTCATTCAAGAGTTCTATTCCTTGGTTATCATATCAATTCATTCGTTCTTTCAAATCCTAACGGTGGTTCGTTGAAGTCTTTTCTCAAGTTTGCGCTATATCTATCTTAATCCTTTCCACGAGAATAAGTAGTATGCCGAATCCGTTGCTTGTCATCAATTTAAATTGGTGAAGGATATGCATAACATAATTCTTATTATTGCTTCATCAAATGATGGATTCATTCATTCGGAGTTTGTTCATGATGAGTAATAGGTTCAAGTTCTTCATACTTTTCCCGGATTTCCAAGATCTCTCAACTATATCACCATGAAGATTAATCTAAATCATTGCAAGTCTTCACCTCATGTTTTCAACTTCTCTTTCTTTTCGTTATCCTTTTATTTACTGGAGTTCTTTATGGAGGCTCTACATGATGGTTCATCAAGTATTTAATTCCTTCTCGAAGTGTTCATCGAGATTCTTTTCAGAGGAGCTCAAGTATTCTTCATCTTCCATTCCGAAGTGCAATTCTTTCAACCTTATCTTTTGAGGTGGTGTTATGTCATTCTTGACAATTTCCTTTCGTGTTTCATGATTCACAAGTTCTCCGGAATGACATATTTTAGACCCATCATTTTCAATTCATGCATGAGATCCCTTGCAACCCATCAATCTCTTCATTGGAGTTATCTTGGGCTATATTTCACCTAAAGCTTTCCCTAAGAATTGTTGCTATTTATGGTGCTTATAAATGACCGAAGTTCTTCATTTATCCTCCCGGTGAAATATGTTTCTCGTCACTTTGTTGATATCAATCCAATCTATTGTTTCTGTTAGTGGCAGAATTTCACCTCATAATTTGAGACGTTTTGCATAAGCCCACTACAAGCTTATTCTTTTGCTGTTGATTTCCCAACAACTCCGTTCAACCCTTCTTCTTAAGGATGCTTTTCCAATTTATTTGTGGGAGAGGATGTTTTCTCTTCTCCGTTCTTTTCATTCCATTCTTTCATTTCTTTCGGAGGCATTGTGATGATGCTCTCTCCACTCATCACCTCATTTTTGCGAAGATCTTGTTCTTTCCTTTGCTTATCCATTCAACCGGAGTGTCGTGTCCTCCATTCAAGTTCTCTCATCTTATCAAGTTTTGCCTCCCTTCTCAGTCGGAGTACTGACCAAATTATATCATTCTTATTCGTTCTCTATCTTGTTTTAACTGGAGTGGTTTCAATATCTATCTTGGCAATTAACCTCAAGGTTTTTCGCAATGTTCCTTGTTCCTCTTTTCTAACAGAGTGTTTTCAAATTCATTCATCTCCATTGTATTCTTCTTTCAATTTGTTCAACCTCTCAAGGTTCATGGTTTCACTTGTTTGTCGAAGAAGCAACTTAGTTTTACCTCTTCTTTTCCTCTTCCGCTTCCCTCCGGTGCCATCCTAGATCTCGGGACGAGATCCTCATGTAGTAATGGAGTGTTGTAACGCCCCAAGACCGGAGCTCCACATGACTTCCATGGTTCCTGAGATTCATCATGTGATTTGTTTTGCTTCTTGCATTCCTCTTTGCATATTTTGCATTGCATCATGTCATCATGCCATCATTTTCTCAAAGCTAACCAAACTCACTTAAATAAATTGCATGGATTGCTGATCCATTTAAATTGAGGGAACTCACATGGTGGTTTCTTTTTAAAACATACCCTCCTGATATATAGGGAGCTATTATAAAATGTTCCGTTTTTGGGAATCACCCATAAACAAACATGAAAAGACTCCCCATGTCTTTTCTAGTTCAAGCTTGACTTCAAAACCTTGCCCAAAATTCTCTTCCCATTTACCGAGGTTCCTCCAAAAATCCGAACATTTTTGGGCACTTCCAAATCCTACCCCTTGTTCAAACCATTTGAATTAAATTCAAATGCTTTTGAATTGCAACCATGCAATCTTGCTCACTCCAATTCTAGTTGTGGTGCTTTGATATATGTACTAGTAGCAGCATGCCAAATTCCAGCTTTAGTCGAATTTATTTGACACTTCAAATAAATTTGTTACCTTCCTTTTTATCCCTTCTTGTGCTGGAAATAAAAAAAAGGAGAACCTTTCTTTTCTGTCGGGCCCCAAATCTTTTATCTCTCCCTCTCTTTCTATGCATGGCAGCTAGCCCAGCAGCCAGGACGGCCCGCCTAGGCCCATCCTCTCAGGCCCAACTAACATATAACCTAGGCCCAACCGCTACCTAACCCTAACCCTCTCCCTTGCTGATCACCATCTCGCTCCCTTCCCTCGTTCCATCAGCATCACCAGGGGCCTCGGCTCGATCACCTTTCCTTCTCCCACTCGTCTCCCTCCTGCGCGGCCTTCATAGCACGCAGAGGGGCAGCGCATCTCACCCGATCCCTCCTCTCGCTCGAGCCGTGGGACAGCGTCGCCATCCCACTATCGGAGCTCCATCCCACCGCCTTGCCGTCTCGTCCAACGACCTTGCCTCCACCTCTTCGTCCCTCCTTCTCCGGCTCACCTCCCTTGGTGCCTTGCTGTCCGGCGAGCCCAGGTCGCCGCCACGCTTGTCTTGCCTCCTCCGCGCCCACAGCGCTCGGCCTCCTGCCCGAGTCCCCTGCATCAGCCCCGGAGATCACCGCCGTCGGGAATCGCCAAGTCCAGCGACCCCTCGTCCAGCGTACCGTCTCCTTCCTCGCCGGAGTTCCTCGTGAGCCTCCCCCTCGTTCACGCGCTCGTGCTCCTCCTGATGTTTGTACGTGCCTCCTCACGCGCTCGTGCTCCTCCTGATGTTTGTACGTGCCTCATTGCTGGTCCCGCGCCAGAGCCCCTCCTCACAACCATGGTATCCATCATGGATGTACAGCGCCTGCACGCTGCTGCTGCTATACCACCTCGATGCCATCGGGGAGTACCATGGCCTCCACCGAGACCCTTGGATTCATCAAGATCGCCAAGTACCACGACATACGGCGCCGTAACGACCACAACACCGAACGCCAAGTACAGGATGACCCGCGAAGCCCCTGGACGCCATGTACCACAACCGTTGTGTTTTGTTTCATCCTTGTCAAGTACCCATTGATGCCAAGTACAACGATGTCAGTGCCCCTCAAGTCCGGCTACACGAAAACGCCAAGTACCCCTTCATGTCGGTAAGACCCACAAGTCGGACCCCGAACGATCGACGACTCGTGGACCATGTACAACTACCGTCACCTTGGGTTTCGTCAAGTTCCTCGCCATGACTATGAACGTCTATGAACCGTGTACAACTACCGCTCCCTGAAGAACCATGGGTCACAAGACTCGTGTACGACTATCGCGAGTACCTCTACCGTCGTCATGTACCACTACTTCCACTACCCTCGCCGTGGACCAATTGTACAACTACTTCCGTCTACATCCCTTAGAACCCGAACCGTCCCGAACTGCGCACTTCGAAGGTATAACTGCCGAGCCGATGACCCCGTGGATGAATGCTTTTGATGTATGTGATGCACCCTTGTCCGCCTCGAGTCCGAGCTATCGGTGAACATTGCCCCTCTTTTGCCTTGTCACCGACATGTGGGAACCCGGTATCTAGGAGCACCCCACCATCCTTGCATGACACGCTCCTATCACTTTTCCTTTTGCATCGGTATCTCCATGAGCTACCGGAACCGATATCTTGTCGTGGCATCATTTTCGGATTCGTTGCCGTGGCACCCCTTACGTTTCCGCCATGATGACAAATTCTTAATAATATGCTCATGTCAATATTTTCCTAAAATTGCATAAACTTGAACATGTCATCTGCATCATGATAATAACATTTAAAATGTTTAAAATTGTTGTTGCATTAAATTGCTAATGCACATGAGGATATACCGGAATTGTTGTTTGGCGTTTCCGGCCTCATTTAAACTTGCCTAAATAGTTAGTTTATTTATGCTACACCCTCTTGCCATGTTAAGAACATTTATTTTTGTTGGGTACATAACAGGGAGAGAACTAAATATATGAATGTGGTGTTTCGTCAATATGCAACTCGTTGCATATTGAGCTCCACTTAATTTGTAGTATTGTTTGTGCATTTTGCCATGCCATGTTTCTTTAAACCGGACATGCATCATACTTGGTTGTGCGTCATGCCATGTTTATGTGATGGTTGTTTACTATGTTGCCTGCTTCTTTCCGGGTTGCTTCTCTTGTTAGCTTCGGTTTCGTTCCGGAGTTGTGAGGATCCATTCGACTATGTTTGTTTGTCTTCTTCCTGGACTCGTTCTCCTTCCTCGCGGGATCTCAGGCAAGATGACCATACCCTCGAAATCACTTCTATCTTTGCTTGCTAGTTGTTCGCTCTATCATTATGTTGCACTACCTACCACTTGTTATATCTTGCCTCCCATATTGCCATGTCAAGCCTCGAACCCACCTTCCTAGCAAACCGTTTTTTGGCTATGTTACCGCTTTGGCTCAGCCCCTCTTACAGTGTTGCTAGTTGCAGGTGAAGTTGAAGTTTGTTCCATGTTGGAACATGCATATGTTGGGATATCACAATATCTCCTATTTTAATTAATGCATCTATATACTTGGTAAAGGGTGGAAGGCTCGACCTTATGCCTGGTGTTTTGTTCCACTCTTGCCGCCCTAGTTTCCATCATACCGGTGTTATGTTCCTTGATTTTTCGTTCCTTACGTGGATGGGTGTTATGGGAATCCCTTGACAGTTCGCTTTGAATAAAACTCCTCCACCAAGGCCCAACCTTGGTTTTAACATTTGCCACCTAAACATTTTTCCCTTGGGTTCTGCAGACTCAAGGGTCATCTTTGTTTTAACCCCAGGGCCAGTGCTCCTCCGAGTGTTGGTCCAACCTGGGCGATGTCCGGCGCCCCCTGGGCAACAAGGGTCGATGCCAACCCGATGTTTGACCCATCCGATGTGCCCTGAGAATGAGATACATGCGACTCCTATCGGGATTTCTTGGCACATCGAGCGGCTTTGATGATCTTGTTTTACCATCGTCGAAATGTCTTGTAACCGGGATTCCGAGACTGATCGGGTCTTTCCAGGAGAAGGAATATCCTTCGTTGACCGTGAGAGCTTGTGATGGGCTAAGTTGGGACACCCCTGCAGGTTATAAACTTTCGAGAGCCGTGCCCATGTTTATGTAGCAGATGGGAATTTGTTAATATCCGGTTGTAGAGAACTTTATACTTGACTTAATTAAAATGCATCAACAACGTGTGTAGCCATGATGGTATCTTTTTGATGGAGTCCGGGAAGTGAACACGGTCTTGTGTTATGCTTGAACGTAAGTAGTTTCAGGATCACTTCTTGATCACTTCCAGCTTCTTGACCATTGTGTTGCTTCTCTTCTCGCTCTTATTTGCGTATGTTAGCCACCATATATGCTTAGTGCTTGCTGCAGCTCCACCTCACTACCTTCTCCTACCCATAAGCTTAAATAGTCTTGATCTCGCGGATGTGAGATTGTTGAGTCCTCGTGACTCACAAATACTTCCAAACTGTTGGAGGTGCCGATGATGCCAGTGCAGGTGATGCAACCAAGCTCAATTGGGAGGTCGATGAAGATCTTGGTCGTTTTTATGTGTATTTTCCGGATGATCAGTAGTGGTGCCCAGTTGGGACGATCGGGGATCTAGCATTTGGGGTTGTCTTCTTTTATTTTTGTTCTGTAGTCGGACCTTGATTGTACTCTGGATGATGTTTGTTTAATGTGTTATTTGTGTGAAGTAGCGATTGTAAGCCAACTCTTTATCCTATTCTTATTCAGTACATGGGGTTGTGTGAAGATTACCCCACTTGCGACTAAACCACCATGCGGTTATGCCTCTAAGTCATGCCTCGACACGTGGGAGATATAGCCGCATCGTGGGTGTTACAGTTCGCTAGGCTAGAGAAAAAATTTATTTTAGAGCATTAGGTCAGAAGGGTTAGAGAAATGGAGTTCCTTCGCAATTTAATTGGGTTCTATCCTAGGCAGAGAAGGGTTAGAGAAAATAATGTGTGTGTGAGAGAGAGGAATAGACAGAATTTGGGTTCTTTCCTAGGCAGAGAAGTGTGTAGTGAGGTCATTTTGCAAAGGTTTTTGATTTTTGAAAATACCACTATTTTTCTAGGAAAAGAATTTAGGCAAGTTTTATTTTAAAGATGATCCCTTCCTAGACTTTTCTTGTTGATTATATCTTTTCATTGAACTGGTCATGTTATATCTTTTCATTGAAGTGGTTCGATTGTGCCCAAGTGGCCTTTTCTTGTTTCTAGGGAATGAAGCCAAGTGGCCTATGTTTTGCCAGAATGTTGATTCATTTCCGTTCCGGAAAATTATAGGTGCTCAATTTTTCCACTTTTTAGCAAAGTTCATGCCGAAATTTTTCGTGAATTTCGGCATGACTTGTAATACAAACTAGGACATATTGAGTGCCCAGGATTTGCCGAACTGGGAAGGAGTCAACGTTCCTACAAAACATAGGCCTTTTTATGTCATTATTCATTTTATTAGGTCTAGAATCAATTGACTAGATTTAATCATAGGAAACATGGCTAACAACGATGAAGGACAAGGTTCTTGTGATTGGGTCGACGTCTATCGGGCGGCAGATGAATTTTTGAACCTTGCCGGCGATCAACCGTTGTTCTTGCCGGGCCCACATGTTGCATCGGAGACTGAGACTGGCATCGAGAGTGGCGCTGAGACTGAGACCGAAACCGAGACTAGCGGAGCCGGTATGGAACCGAAAGCAAAGAGGCAACGGCGACCAAACCAGCTCATGACTACTAGACTGGTGGTCACGGAGGTGGACGACGACATTTCTGAGCCAAAAGAGCCCGTGGAAGCACGCGCGTGCTACAACAATTAAATAGGCTGCATCGTACGGACAACCGCCACCATCAACGATGAGAAACTAAAGAAGATAGATAATATGTGGCCCTCCCTCCTAAAGAAGCTGCACTAGATATTCTTGTTCCTGGGCCGGGTGTTAGGACCCCGATTCCAAGTCACATCGATCTAGCCGGTAACACTTCATATCACTTTGCGGCCTAGCGCATGGTATTCCCACGGGTGTCGCCTTACCATGGCCCGGGACCGTTTGCGCCTTTTGGCTCACATATATGATAGTGTCGCTAGCATCCATATGACAGGGAACCCGGGCCGACATGGCTAGTCGTGAACCCAAAATGGAACCAACCTATGGGGACAGGCATACATGAATCACATCGAGCATGTCGGTCAGCAGCGTGTGAATCCGGGCTGTAGCACTGGGCTAACAGGACTCCGGGAACCCGGGCTGTAGCAGGCTAGGCAGGACTCCGGATGTCACCGCTTGACATTTCCCCGAAGGGACAGACACAGGAACGAAGTGAAACACATGCCGGCCAGTCAAGTGTCCTGAGCAGTAGTGCTGGGCTAACAGGACTCCGGTGAACCAGGCTGTAGCGGACTAATATGGCTCATGGAAGCACTAGACTACATTTCCCCATAAGAGAGGCTGCCAAGGATAAACAACTACATTGTCGGATCCCACACATACCAAGCATTTCAATCATACACACAATATGCTCGATATGTGTAAATACTACATGGCATCACAACATAACTCTACAACTCAAGTATTTATTCCTTAGGCTCCGAGGAGCGAGATATTACAAACATGGGTCTCATGACCCAACAATCACAGCATACAAATCAAGCACATGCGTAAGCTTAACATGTCTGAGTACAGACATCTACAAATGAAAAAGGTTGAGAAGTCTGACTATCTACCAGATCCTGCCGAGGGCACAAGATCGTAGTTGAGGTATCAAGCTAAACATCGAAGTCCACGCGAAACTACTAGCGAGACTGAAATCTCTCTGCAAAACATAAATTAAGAAAACATGAGTACAAAAGTACTCAGCAAGACTTACATCAGAACTAGCTACATATGCATCAGTATCAACAGGGGGGTGGTGGATTTTAACTGCAGCAAGCCAGCTTTGACTCGGTGGCTATCTTGAACTACGACTGGAAGTAACTCTTTTGAGGTGGCGCACACGAGTCCACATATTCACCATATCAATACACCACTATGGATCCGCTCCCTTCTCCCTACGAGAACGCCATCCATAGCACTCATGCTTATCTTGCGCATTTTAGAGTATCCACTTTCACTTGTCTATGAACTGTTATAGGCAACCAAGAAGTCCTTTACCGCGGATGCGGCTATTCGAATAGTTTTATACCCTGCAGGGGTGTACTTCGTCACACATGTTTCCACCACTTAGCGTCTGCACATGACATGTGCTTGGCAGACTTCAAGCGAAAGCCGACGTGGGTGTAGACCACGACCTGACTAACCGCACAAGTCTCTAGTCCAGGTTTATCGCCTATTCGGGTTCCATCCGCTAGGAGATCCGGCCGGAGTTTCGCTCACAGCCCCAAACGATGTGTGCAGGGTTCCCAAGACACCAAACGGGCGCTCGGTACACTGTGCCACGGTGTATCTACCGCATCATAGCCCACCCCTAGGGTCAGCTCTACGCACGGCCACCAACACATATCCTATAAACAGCAGAAACTAGTTGCTACTCCTGGACAGAGGACGAGAGGGGTCAGTAAGTCGAGCGGGGTCATATTTCAGGGCCCAATGTGTGGTAGTAACTGTTTCATGGATCACAAACACAGAACTCAGTTCCTGAGAACAGTTTCAATGAGACAACCCACCATGTACTCCTACATGGCCTCTCACCGCTACCTTTACCAAATTGTGTTCACACACTTAGCTCACACACAGTAGGACATGTTCACAACTTTCCAATTCATCCCCGATGAATCAGACCTGACACAACTCTAAGCAATAGCAGGCATGACAAGCAAACATGAATGAGTAGGCACATCAGGGCTCAAACAACTCCTACTCATGCTAGTGGGTTTCATCTATTTACTGTGGCAATGACAGGTCATGCAAAGGAAAGGGGTTCAACTACCGCAACATGTAACAGTTGAATCGTTGTTGTCCTAATGCAGTAAAAGAGAGCAGGAGCGAGAGAGTGGGTTTGTATCGGAATGAACAAGGGGGTTTTGCTTGCCTGGCAATTCTGAAGACAATATAGTTCTTCATTGGCGTCAGCGATCACGTCGTCGGAAACACCGTCGTCTAAGAGGGGACGGTTACCGGCAACCAGGGAAGGACACAATCAATGCCATGCAACAATATGATGCATGAATGTGACATGGCAATATGCCGTTGATTGGCCTAATGCAACTAGCAACAAGTTAAATGGAGTTGGTTTGAACACTAGGTTCAAATTCAAACTCCATATGTGCTTTATTAAATGCCATTTATTTGTTTTGTCCAAAACAGGGAACAAACATTGTTCAAACATGCATGAAAATGCCATAAACAGATTCCTTGAATTTTGTAGCTGTGGCCGTGGTGGTTCTCGTCGGCGGCGGCGACCGCGTTCGGTGGTGCGAGGGAGAGAGCCAGAGGAGGGGGAGGAGCACGGGAGAGAGTGAGAGAGGGACCCAGGAGGCTGCGTGGCGTCCCCAGGGCGTCGAGGGGGAAAGCGGCAAGCAGGAGGTGGCCGTCGGTGGCCGTGCGCGTGCTGGCGCACCGCGGGCACACGCCCATCCTCCTAGCAAAGGAGGAAGACGACAGGGGAGGGGGGCCAGGTGGGCTGGGCCAGCACAGGTGAGGCCCAGGTGGCGCCAGGTTTGTTTCCTTCTCTCTCTCTTTTATTTAGTTTCCGTTTTCTATTTGTCTGTAATTGTTTTGACTTAACTAAAATGCTAAGGCATTTTCAAAAACCCTGAAAATAATTGTGGGCTCTGTATGGAATATTTCCAACAACCCTCACTTAAGTTCAGAATTATTTGGACATTTAAGATATTATATAGCATTTAATTGTCCAAATTCAAATACGTATGAATTAACTCCAAAATCCAGAAATATCCTAGAAATGTGTGCATCAGGTGGCACGAAATGCTCGTTCAACGGACGGAGTCATACCACCGCCTCCTCCTGCAAACGAGCAAGTTCTAAGCTTTATCGATCTTCTCCAGCTCACGAAACTCTGGTTTTTGGAAGAAGTTTTCACCCATTCCAAAATTGATGAACTTTTCTAAAAACCATTTTGGGTAGATGGAAAAGATTTAATTCGACCCTAGTTGTATTTCACTTGCTGCTAGGGTTTATCAGTCCCCATTTCAAAATTAATAGATGTTGAAAATGATGCATGGATGCAATGCCAGTAATTACAAGAAGATTTCTAGGTCTGTGACAACTCACCCCCACTAAACAAGAATCTCGTCCCGAGATTCAAGAAGTGAAGTAAGAAGACAGAGGGGTCACAAAACTATCACAGTCTTCTCGATCGAACTGCCCTTCTTGAAGATACCGATATATTGCATCACATTGATCTTGACGTCTTGCTTTGAGAACTACATCCAACATGACAACAAGAAGAAAGGGAAAATTTAGAAGAATCAATCTTCTTGAGGTTCGAGCAACTTAGGATCATCTTGATGATCACAAGATCAACTCATGGGATGAGACATAGAAACATCTCTGGAGCTGAGAGGCAAAACTTGCATCAGGAGCGACAGAAGAAACAATTTGATGAGGGTTTCAAAGTAGCGAGGGAAATTGCCATGATTCCGAAACGGGGCACCTCAGGGAAGGTGACTCGAAGAACTATTCCCTTAAGTGGTAAAAAGAATTACTTTTGATACACACATCATTGAAACTCTCTATACCAGCCTAAGGCAATCACAACGATCGTTTGAAGAAGTTCGAAGAATGGCATACTCCGACTAGAATGGATGATGTGGACTATCTTGTCGAAGAAAACGCAATGGATGATTTTTGCTTATCATCGGAAATGGATGAGACCCATGGTAAGTCCACTTTTGAAGATGATCCTGAACAACAACTACTGAGGTGCAAGCTAGGAACAAAATGCAAATGTTGGGAATGATTCTGGTAACTACGGAAGAACTCAACAGTCGAGAGTGAGTCCACTGTTTGAAAAGGTTATAACATAACCGAGGAAACTGGAAGCAAATCCCATTTAACGCCAACGGTAAAACCTGGTGCTTGCACGTGCTCTCAAGAACTTGAGCATCTCCATATTCATCAAGGTTTTACCAATATCCGTGTCAAGGATCCCGGCAACACAACATACCACCATGGTGAATGGTGATGGGTGATGCAGATGCAAAGGAAGATAACACTTTCTCAGATTTCACCTTAGCGAGGCCGGGGAAACAAAATCTGGATGATCGACCGAGAGACATATAGCACTCCGCTTCTAATGTTCTCCTTGATGTGCTAGTGTATCCCATTCATAGATATGGTTTGATATATAGAACATCAAGTAAAAGATCGGACTTCGGGAGCACAAGAATCCGTAAGGATTAACTATGGAGGTAAATCCTACGAAATCCTCATGGGAAGGTGGCCAACTTTCTTCAATCGAGATACTACAATAATAGGTCTTCCGGCTGGATGTGTTGGCCACAACATCCACTTTACCGGTTATCGAGAGACCAATATTATAGTTCTTGGAAAATGCTCCAACCATCATATCTGCCTGAGATTCAGATCTGGTTGGTGTCAGGATATTCCAGACTCATCGAGTCTAGAAAGGAAAATGAAGGTTTGCAACAAAAATCGACGAGACAACGTTGCGAGATACTCGGGGGAATGAACTACGGTAGTAAGCTCCAAAGCATGAGCCGGTTCTGCTACAAGCATGTGAACACGTTGTCCTAGACAAGCATGGTCACGTGGTAGTCTTAAAATGAAACACTACCGAGTTCAGGGGGAACCATCAACGAGGATATCGAAGTCCTTGCGTAGGTCTAACTCTTAAGAAGAAACTTCTTCTCCTTGAACAAATCAATCAGTGGCTTGGTGTGCTAGGAATACGTATAGAATGTAGATGATCAGTCTATCAGACCATAGAATACTTCGCACATGCATGACTGACTTGGGATGATTCCAGAGGAAGCAAAAAAAACAAACTTTCT
This sequence comes from Triticum urartu, assembly GCF_003073215.2. Classification (NCBI taxonomy): domain Eukaryota; kingdom Viridiplantae; phylum Streptophyta; class Magnoliopsida; order Poales; family Poaceae; genus Triticum; species Triticum urartu. Next base: position 242,649,265 of record NC_053027.1, on the reverse strand, counting down.
TGAATTCATGGCGGCAACTTACATCAGATGCACATGAATTAGAGGAAGTCACATCTTTCAACCGGACATATGCTTCATGATCGGGACATGGGGGCAATGGTTATAAAGTTTCCAACACTAGTGTAATGTTCAACGTGAATCATGGGGGAGACAAAATGATGCTGATGGGCTTAACAGCAACTCATGGGAATCTCCATATCACTGGACTTCCACCATCATGAACACGGTGATAGCATTGGTCAGACCAAAAGATGTAATGGTGTATGCTCGAGGGATCAACCAAGAGTAAGACAACATTACGAACATCGTTGGTTCTGATTTGATTGGACGATAGCCCACACTCAAATCAAGGGATTGATAAGGCAATAGCGCCGATAATTGATCGCGTGGATCAATCGATGAAGGTATTATCTTTCTTCAACACAGATACAAGATATCCCTTAGGGATGAGCGTGGTAGGACAAGCTTTTATCTTCCAACTCTCCAAGTTGTTATTAAGCTAACCAACTAGCTCAGGGGTATCCAACATAGATTCCTGGAGAAGAGGGTGGCTACAAGAAACCAACTTGATCACGAGCTCAACATAGCGATCAGGTGACAGCCTGGTGATACCTCCGAGAAGATATTCGGAAAATCACGAACCACCGATATGTTATTAAGCTCGAGAACAATCTTGCTTTTCAGGGCAAGACGATATGATCAAGGAGCGAGGGATTCACAGTCCTAACTCATTGGTCGATGAGTGCACCCGGAAATATGGACTAGGTAGCATGATCAATCTTAGGATGGTGATTTAATTACCAACACACTAAGAATGAGAGTATTGTCCATTAACTACCAAGCAACGGAGTTGCTAGGAATACTGCTTTCACACATCACGGTTCACTTGTCGGCATTCCGGTTATAATAACACGGAGCTGAGGAACGAACAATGATGGCAAGAAGTATTACTGCGTCAAGAATTTATAAGAGGTGGTGCAATTCCCATGACAATCCTGATATAAAGAAGGTAATACCCAAAGGTATAATAGAACAAAAACTAAATTGGCATTTGATCTGTGGAATACAACTACTTTGACCCAATCCTAGAAGTGGACGAGGTACTGGAGTTTGTTTCTCCTAGTCATTCTGGAATAGAATGGCTTGACGGACCACAAGAATTATAGGCATCGATGAACACAAATGCACACATACTCTTGGCTATCAACTGATAGAAGATGGTCGGAATACAACTGAAGAGGAACAACTCGAGGAACATATAATTTTTTGAGTTGTGGATGCATAGATTAGTATGTCTAGCATAGCTCAACATTTCTTCCGGACAACCCATGCAGAATGGTAGGACTGGCAGATTCACAATGAAGAATGGAGAACTCATCAAGAGCACTCTGGTTGTGATCTTATGGTTCAAAGAACTTCTGCCATAGACAGTTCATAGTATTTGGAAGAAGGATATACCACGGACCTCTAGGACTAATGCAAAGGTTACTAATATCCTAAAGGAACTAGCAACACTATCAACATGAGGTAAGTAGGGTGAATCTCGGGTTCAAAACCCAGTAGTAGAATACCTACTAACTAAATGGCATCACGGGATGCTTTTGAGAATGGTGGCCAGAATCATCACACCGGGAACACAAAACATGGCTAGATTACTAGGTGACTCCCTAAACACCTAGGGTCATAATAATAGCTCCAACATATATGTCGAGGCAATAGAGTACCTCAACTGACAGGTAGTGTGATTAATCTGGCCCAAATGGACATCAGGAACAGGGGAAAGGGTTTGCAAATGCATCAGACTATTTAGAAACCTGTGATGACTCGGATAGCATAACGGCTGTAATTGCTCAAAAGATTTGAGACAACCTACAAAAATGGTGGCATAGCCACTCAACAACAATATCAAGGTTCCGAGATCAACTGACAACATACGGAAGTAGTAGGAACGGAACTGAGGCTTGAAACTATCAATTCTATAAGTCTATGGATTAGTAACACGTCATCCTGATAGAAAGATGAGAAGCCTAGTTCTTAATCCCCGTAGAAGAGAAGAGGATGACTCAGATTACAAGGCCATAGGGTAAAGGAGTAAAAAGAGCCTTACGTTCCCTTCCACAATCAATTCCCCTACATAACAAAAGCATTTCTAGACTCAACTTCGACCAGTTTGGCTTGGTAATCCTACAGGCAGTCAGGCTCAGATACCAAAGCTCTCAGGACCCCGATTCCAAGTCATATCGATCTAGCCGGTAACACTTCATATCACTTTGCGGCCTCGCGCACGGTATTCCCATGGGTGTCGCCTTACCATGGCCCGGGACCGTTTGGGTCTTTTGGCTCACATATATGATTGTGTCGCTAGCATCCATATGACAGGGAACCCGGGCCAACATGGCTAGTCGTGAACCCAAAACGGCACCAACCTATGGGGACAGGCATACATGAATCACATCAAGCATGTCGGTCAGCAGCGAGTGAATCCGGGCTGTAGCACTGGGCTAACAGGACTCCGGGAACCCGGGCTGTAGTAGGCTAGGCAGGACTCCGGATGTCACCGCGTGACATTTCCCCGAAGGGACAGACACAGGAACGAAGTGAAACACATGCCGGCCAGTCAAGTGTCCTGAGCAGTAGTGCTGGGCTAACAGGACTCCGGTGAACCGGGCTGTAGCGGACTAATATGGCTCATGGAAGCACTAGACTACATTTCCCCATAAGAGAGGCTGCCAAGGATAAACAACTAGATTGTCGGATCCCACACATACCAAGCATTTCAATCATACACACAATATGCTCGATATGTGTAAATACAACATGGCATCACAACATAACTCTACAACTCAAGTATTTATTCCAAGGAGCGAGATATTACAAACATGGGTCTCATGACCCAACAATCACAGCATACAAATCAAGCACATGCGGAAGCTTAACATTTCTGAGTACAGACATCTACAAATGAAAAAGGTTGAGAAGTCTGACTATCTACCAGATCCTGCCGAGGGCACAAGATCGTAGCTGAGGTATCAAGCTAAACATCGAAGTCCACACGAAACTACTAGCGAGACTGAAATCTCTCTGCAAAACATAAATTAAGCAAACGTGAGTACAAAAGTACTCAGCAAGACTTACATCAGAACTAGCTACATATGCATCGGTATCAACAGGGGGGTGGTGGAGTTTAACTGCAGCAAGCCAGCTTTGACTCGGTGGCTATCTTAAACTATGACTGCAAGTAACTCTTTTGAGGTGGCGCACACGAGTCCTCATATTCACCATATCAATACACCACTATGGATCTGCTCCTGTCTCCCTACGAGAACGCCATCCATAGCACTCACGCTTATCTTGCGCATTTTAGAGTATCCACTTTCACTTGTCTATGAACTGTTATAGGCAACCCAGAAGTCCTTTACCGCGGACGCGGCTATTCGAATAGTTTTATACCCTGTAGGGGTGTACTTCGTCACACATGTTTCCACCACTTAGCATCTGCACACGACATGTGCTCGGGAGACTTCAAGCGAAAGCCGACGTGGGTGTAGACCATGACCTGACTAACCGCACAAGTCTCTAGTCCAGGTTTATCGCCTATTCGGGTTCCATCCGCGAGGAGATCCGGCCGGAGTTTCGCTCGCAGCCCCAAACGATGTGTGCAGGGTTCCCAAGACACCAAACGGGCGCCCGGTACACCATGCCACGGTGTATCTACCGCATCATAGCCCACCTCTAGGGTCAGCACTACGCACGGCCGCCAACACATATCCTATAAACACCAGAAACTAGTTGCAACTCCTGGACAGAGGACGAGAGGGGTCAGTAAGTCGAGCAGGGTCATATTTCAGGGCCTAATGTGTGGTAGTAACTGTTTCATGGATCACAAACATAAAACTCAGTTCCTGAGAACGGTTTCAATGAGACAACCCACCATGTTCTCCTACATGGCCTCTCACTGCTACCTTTACCAAATCGTGTTCACACACTTAGCTCACACACAGTAGGACATGTTCACAACTTTCCAATTCATCCCCGATGGATCAGACCTGACACAACTCTAAGCAATAGCAGGCATGACAAGCAAACATGAATGAGTAGGCACATCAGGGCTCAAACAACTCCTACTCATGCTAGTGGGTTTCATCTATTTACTGTGGCAATGACAGGTCATGCAAAGGAAATGGGTTCAAGTACCGCAGCATGTAACAGTTGAATCGTTGTTGTCCTAATGCAGTAAAAGAGAGCAGGAGCGAGAGAGTGGGTTTGTATCGGAATGAACAAGGGGGTTTTGCTTGCCTGGCACTTCTGAAGACAATATAGTTCTTCATCGGTGTCATCGATCACGTCGTCGGAAACATCATCGTCTGAGAGGGGACGGTTACCGGCAACCAGGGAAGGACACAATCAATGCCATGCAACAATATGATGCATGAATGTGACATGGCAATATGCTGTTGATTGGCCTAATGCAACTAGCAACAAGTTAAATGGAGTTGGTTTGAACACTAGGTTCAAATTCAAACTCCATATGTGCTTTATTAAATGCCATTTATTTGTTTTGTCCAAAACAGGGGACAAACATTGTTCAAACATGCATGAAAATGCCATAAACAGATTCCTTGAATTTTTCTGATAATTTTTCATATATAAATTATTTCATTCTGAGTTATAGATTATTTTCTATGATTTTTAGATGTTTTAGGCATTTTCTGAAATAAATAAATCATTTAGATTTATTTAAAATCCAGAAAAGGGTTTTACTGCGTCAGCATGACGTAAGTGTGACGTCATCAGGTCAACTGTGGCTGGCCAGGTCAAACCTGACCAGTGGGACCCACTGGTCAGTAGTTAGTTAACTAACTAAAGTTAGTTTGTGTTAAACTAATACTAATCCTAGTTTAGTTAGTGGCCTGGGGCCCACATGTCAGTGAGTCAGGGGAAAGTCAAACCCCGGTCAAGCTGGGTCAAACCCGCCGGACCAGGTCAACGGCTCATCTCCGGCAACGACAGAGACGGCGGAGGGCTTCGGAAATCGCCCACAAGCGACCAAATCGACCGTGGTTTGGTCCTACGCGTAGCTGGGGCTCCCGCGCATCTAGTGGGGCAAGTGGGAGGAGCTGGGGTGGAGCGAGCTCACCGGAATCGAGCTCGTGACGGCGGCCGGAGTACGGGTGCACTCGGAAGCGGGGCTACGGTGGCCGTGGGGTGGCGTGGTTGGCTCCTACGGCACCTACGCGGCGTGGTGAGCACGTGGGTGTGCTCGGTTGGAGGTTGCGCCGGCTGTGGCCACGGCGGCGAGAGGCTCGGCGGCGGCGCGGTTCGGTCTCCGGCGAAAAGCACGGCTAGAGGAAGGGTTGGAGAGGGAAAACAAGGGGGAAACGACAGAGGCTCACAGAGGGGTCGAACGGAGTCGAAGTCGGGGCCGGGGAAGCACGGACGGCAGCGAATCGAAGACGAGGTCGCCGGCGGCCGAAGGTTGAAGAAGACCTCGAAGGCGACGCTGCAGGGCTTCCGGCGAAACGTGGTTCGGTGAGGGGGTCGAGGACGACGTCGTGGAACTCGTGGGCACAACCGAGGGGCGAGGGGGTAGCTGTGGCCGTGGTGGTTCTTGTCAGCGGCGGCGGCCGCGTTCGGTGGTGCGAGGGAGAGAGCCAGAGGAGGGGGAGGAGAACGGGAGAGAGTGAGAGAGGGACCCGGGAGGCTGCGTGGCGTCCCCAGGGCGTCGAGGGGGAAAGCAGCAAGCAGGAGGTGGCCGTCGGTGGCCGTGCGCGTGCTGGCACACCGCGGGCACACGCCCATCCTCCTGGCAAAGGAGGAAGACGATAGGGGAGGGGGGCTAGGTGGGCTGGGCTAGCACAGGTGAGGCCCAGGTGGCACCAGGTTTGTTTCCTTCTCTCTCTCTTTTATTTAGTTTCTGTTTTCTATTTTCTGTAATGTTTTGACTTAATTAAAATGCTAAGGCATTTTCAAAAACCCTAAAAATAATTGTGGGCTCTGTATGGAATATTTCCAACAGCCCTCACTTAAGTTCAGAATTATTTGGACATTTAAGATATTATATAGCATTTAATTGTCCAAATTCAAATACGTATGAATTAACTCCAAAATCCAGAAATGTCCTAGAAATGTGTGCATCATTTTTGGAAGAAGTTTTCACCCATTCCAAAATTGATGAACATTTCTAAAAACCATTTTGGGTAGATGGAAAAGATTTAATTTGACCCTAGTTGTATTTCACTTGCTGCTAGGGTTTATCAGTCCCCATTTCAAAATTAATAGATGTTGAAAATGATGCATGGATGCAATGCCACTAATACAAGAAGATTTCTAGGGCTGTGACACCGTGATGAAAAGGAATATAAAAATCCAGATTAAGACATGGCAATGAAGAAGATGAACAAACACGCCATGACCAAGTTTAGCGACTCTTTGGCCACCTGGAAAGCAAGGGTGAAACATCGGATCGTCAACAAAAAGGAACCCTACTCCTAGATTGTAAAGGATAACCCAAAAATCACAAAAGAGTAGTTTCAAATATTCAAGGCGGCTTGCGAGGCCGCAGCTGCCAAAGAAAATGTGAAGTACATGAAGGGGCTTCAACAGAGGAACATGGGGTGCCACCACTTCAGAAGTCATGGTTACGGTGGGAAGAGGTACATATGGGCCAAGGAGGATGTGAAACGCGAAAGTCTGGACATCCCAGACCCCTTGGCGGACTTCACCGTCCCGCAGGAGCATGACAGCCTCAAGGCCCGGTACCATTGGGACCCAGTCAAGAAGGTTTTAGAGACGGGCCCGGTCACGACGGAGTTCATGAGACTCCTAGTAATTTTAGTCTCTGATCAATTTGACTGCACATTTAGACATATTTGCAAACGATCCTTGTTCCTTCTGCAGAGAGAGCACCACAGGATTGCGGCCAAAAGTGACTCACCATCTGAGGCGTCGGCGAGGCCCAAGTGGAACACCCCATTCAACAGGGCATTGAGCATATTGAAAGGACTCCTGGTGGACACTCGGCTATTGTATGGATGCGTGCACGGTGTCGGAGACGATGCCACGTGGAAGAAGTACTAGAATGAGACCACAGAGGAGAGAAAGGAAAGACGGAGGTTAACTGAACAAAACATCGACAAGAAGGTTGAGACCGCGGTTGAGAAGAAATCAGCTGAGACAGTCGCAACAGTGGTAGCTGCTGCAACACAGGCGCTTGCCGATATGTCTAGTGTCTTGGTTCTGGACATTGTCAGTTGGAGTAGGAAAAATCTAGAAAAAATATGCAGCGGACTTTCCCCTTGCCGACTTCTTCGGGAACAGCTCAACTAGCATTGCACCAGCACCTGCACCTGCTCCAGCACCGGCTCCCACACCAGCTCCTGCACTGGCTACCGCACCAGCACATACACCTGCTCCTGCACCGGCTCCCGCACCAGCTCCTGCATCGACTCCCGCCCCTGCTCATAACAGCCCGTCCTCCGTCTCGGACGTGCTCGGTGGTGCTTCGTCTTTGGCTTAGCTCGAAGCCCTCACAGTATCTGTCACACCGGCCCTCTTCAATAAATGTATAATCTCACATTTACGTTGCCTTTCAGATGTCTCACATCGTAGACATGTATTTGCAGGCCAACGTAACCCTGTGGACCATATTGTACGCCATCGGCAACCAGAAGGTGGACGTGGGGAAGGCGATGATAATGAAGCTGAAGGAACCATTGTTCCACAGCCGGCCGATTCCCCTTGATGCTTTCAAGGTTTCCGTGGCCAGTGTCAAACCCGACAACAAAAATTTGTCTCCTCCGGTACTAGGGGGATGACGACGAGACCCCGCGCCGGCTTGGCAGTTGCAATGGATGGGTCCTATTGTGGCCAAAGAATCTGCTTCGTCTGGAGGTGGCTGGGAGCACACCCATGGGCACGCAGCCTGAGCAAGGTTTGGACATTAACACCCCACATACCGAATTAGCGTCAACATTCATGCTGGGTGATAGAGGATGAGGTGAGGAAGAGGCTCCATTAGTCACTGATGACGTCTCCATAGATGAGGATGATGATGACGATGACACTCAACAGTATCTCAATACTGGCGCCTATGATGAGTACTCAGGGTTTGAGCATCATAAGTCGGTTCCTGAATTTCCTCCTCCGGAGGCTGGTCATATTATAGACATCCTTCCGGTAGCAAAGAAGCATAGGAAGAGACCGAGGAAAGGCAACAAAGCTACTTCTATGATCCAGCCGCCTCAGCAGCCTTGGGTTCAAGACCGTGTACCTATCCCCGGTGCAGCAAAATGGCATATCCCCGGTGAACCAATCCTACCTAAGGCAGCGGTAGAAGCCACACACGACGATATAAGGAGACTTTATGATGATGTGCTACGTAGAGAGAAAAGCATCATCGCCTTGGAAAATCCAGGATACCCACTCTACATGGTTAACATGCCGCAGCAAAGGTCGTACGTCCACACATGCCCAGCGGACAAGTTCTTCCTTGATTTGATTACATCTTCAACATGTTTCACTTGAAGAAGCTGGATTTTATGTTTGTCCGCCTTTTTGCCTTGTACATGAACTACATCATCGGGATTGAGCACATACCTTATATCTGTGTCGTTGACCCGTACTTCATGAACGAGGGTTTCTTGGCAGTCTACGCAGAGCACCCTGAATACGCGAGGGACTACATCATCGATTCTCGTGCCTTATCATCCCCTGTAAGTTATCTGCGCTGATATCCTTCCTTCTATATAAATCATTCATTTGCACGGTGGAGGCTAATTAATTTGAGGTGTACTTATTTTGCGCTGCGTCGGGCATGCCATCCTCATCATCCTTTATCCTCGATACTCCCATGCTCTTTACTTGGACTCGTCAAAGAACATGAAGAAAAAGGATTACACCCACATCAAGTATGTTCTCGACAGTGCTATCTTTTACTACGGCGTAAGGGGCGGAGAGATCAAGGATAAGAAGAAAACGGACGACAGGCCCGCCTTCGGCCATAAGACCGACTTCTGCTGCATCCAGCAACCGAGTGATACTCTTAGTGATGAATTATATGTCGTACACCACATGATGGAGTACAGACGGGATCAGCAGAACCTTCGCATGTCACCTAAATCCGGTGATGCCCATATTCTGCAATGGGCAAAGAACGTAGGAGATATCCTGAATCATCGACTTCGAGCTAAGTTCTATCACATCCAACATGAACTTGCCCAAGTCATCTTGAAGAAGGTCCTTGACAAAACATGTCTGTTCCACGAGGAAGGGCAAATGTGGCGGGAAGACGTCCGAACATGTGTAGCCGCTCAGCATCTTGACTTGAAGCCTTTCACTAAGCTCGGGACTATCTCCCTAACTTGGATGGATGGAACGACATGTTGGAGTGATTGTCGATATATGACAATGTGTCCATTTAGTCCATATTTTCTGAATGAGGAAACTTTGAGTTATGCATGGCGAAACTTTAATTGTGATGTAATTAAACCATCCTCCTCAACTAGCGAAGATCACTCTGGTTAGGGCATTTTGGGTACGATGAACTTTGTTATTTATGCTTATGTTATGTTGCTTCTATTTTTGCCAAGTCTGTCTCTTTCTGTTGCTTCAATTATGTATGTTGCATATCATCGACTCATGTGACGATGCAGGTGCATAGATCATCGATGAAGAAGAAGTGCAATGCAAGGAGTATACGATGAGTGGCCGGAGTGTCAGGCTCGCGTATACCGGTTTCCGGTTTCCGAGCGACAACCAGTAGTTAGTTTAGGTTCACGCTAATGCGAGAGAGGGATACGAACTCATGTACTGCATAGTTCCGCTCTCACTCACAGTGATAGCTCTTCTCACGTATATCATTGTTTAGATGGATGACGATGTAGTTACAAGTAATCGAGACTTGTATCGCTATTTTTGAGATGATGACGAGAAACCACTTTGTGTTGGATGATGATTGTGATGATGACATGATTTGATGAGACTATCTGTATGTATATGCTATGATTACATTTGTATGTGTTTGATATGCTAAAGATTATTGTATACAAAACAAATATGCAGAAAAAATAGAAACTAATAAAATTAGAAGTAGCGAGGGGAATAAACTTAGCAGTAGCACTCTCTTACCAGTAGCGCGTCCTAGTTAAAAGCGTTGCAGCTATTAGCAGCAGCGCATGCAACCAAAGCCCGCTGCTGCTAGTCATGTATAGCAGTACCATGGGACAACACGCGCTAGTGCTACATGTTAGCTGTAGCGCCTTATCAGTAGCGCGGCACCCCGCGCTACTGCTAGGCTTTTCCATAGTAGTGCTACGATGGGATTACTCACACATGATGGTGAGCATCATGAAATTGGTGATGGAGGAACGTTGGTGATGATGATGGCGACGAATACCCTTCTCTGGAGCCCCGAATAGACTCTAGATTAGCCCTCCCGATGAAGAGCAGGAGGCGGCGGCGGCTCCATATCGTAAAACGCGATGAATCCTTCTCTTGGAATTTTTTACGCGAATATGTACTTATAGAGTTGGAATTAGGGTCAGTGGAGCTTCAGGGGGTCCACAAGCCTGTAGGGCGCGTCCCTAGGGCTTGTGCCTCTCGGTGGCCCCCTCTGGTCGATTCTTGCGCCAATATTTTTTATATATTCCAAAAATATTCTCCATAAATTTTCAGGTCAATCTGAGAACTTTTATTTCTGCACAAAAATAACACCATGGCAATTCTGCTGAAAACAGCGTCAGTCCGAGTTAGTTCCATTCAAATCATGCAAATTAGAGTCCAAACGAAGGGCAAAAGAGTTTGGAAAAGTAGATACGATGGAGACGTATCATGGTGACCTTGTTCTTGAGCTTCCATGTCGAATTTATATGGTCCAAAGTAGTTTTGATGCATGATATAGCCTCTAGACACTTGTGGGAGTAGTTTCTACCAATCTTGTTGTGTTTTGTTCACTTTTATTTTGAGTCACTAAAAATTTCAGAAATTTTCAGATAAAAGAAAAGAAATGATGAGGAGATGGTTAAGGGGTTCTTCAAGCCGGAATTCAAATCAAAATGAAATTGAGTAGAAGAATAAGTCCATGTACAACCTTCCTCGTACGGCGGAGGTTTGGCCATCTGAATGGCCAAGGGATGCATTCTTGAGGGTGGCCGGAATTTATGATGAATTCTATTATTTGGCGGAGAATGCAGGCATCACCCACTTCATCCAAGATAAGTGTGAACAATACCTGTTGTTGACTAACACCTTCGTGCAAAATTTTCATTTCCATTCTAGGAGGTCGGCACCCACGGTAGAGTTTTATTTATATGATGATCACAAGGAGATGACGCTTGATGATTTTTGCTAGGTTTGCAAATGACCTTATGGGGGCAGCATTAGTGAATGATACGTCTCCAACGTATCTATAATTTTTTATTGATCCATGCTATTATATTATTTGTTTTGGATGTCTGACATGCATTATTATGCTATTTTATATTATATTTGGGACCAACTTATTAGCCCAGAACCCAGTGCCAACTTCTGTTTTTTCCTTGTTTTTGAGTTTTACAGAAAAGGAATATCAAACAGAGTCCAAATGGAATAAAACTTTATGATGATTTTTTTGGGCCAGAAGACATACATAGGACTTGGAGAGGATGACAGAAGTGTCCCGAGGGCTCCATAAGCCCTTAGGGTGCACCCTAGGGGGGCGCCCCCTGGCATGTGGGCCCCTCAGCAATCTTCAAACCCTAATCTTTAGCCTATAAATTCCCAAATATTCCCAAACCAACACAAGCATCCACCAAAATACTTTATTGCCGCCGCAAGCCTCTGTTTCCGCGAGATCCCATCTTGGAGCCTTTTCCAGCATCCCGTCGGTGGGGGGTTCGATCATGGAGGGCATCTACATCAACTCAATTACCCTACTGATGAAGCTTGAGTAGTTTACCACAGACCTACGGGTCCATAGCTAGTATCTAGATGGCTTCTTCTCTCTCTTTGATCGTCAATAGAATGTTCTCCTCGATGTTCATGGAGTTTTATCAGATGTAATCTTGTTTTGTGGTGTGTTTGTCAAGATCCGATGAATTGTGGATTTATGATCAGATCATCTATGAATATTATTTGAATCTTCTCTGAATTCTTATATGCTTGATTTGATATCTTTGTATTTCTCTTCGAATTATCGGTTTGCTTTGGCCAACTAGATTGGTTTTTCTTGCAATGGGAGAGGTGCTTAGTTTTGGGTTCAATCTTGCGGTGTCCTCACCTAGTGACAAAGTAGGGGTAGCGAGGCACATATTGGTATTGATGCCATGAAGGGTAAACAGATGGGGTTTTCATCATATTGCTTGAGTTTATCCCTCTACATCATGCCATCTTACTTAAGGCATTACTTCGTTCTTATGAACTTAATATTCTAGATGCATGCTGGATAGCGGTTGATATGTCGAGTAATAGTAGTAGATGCAGGCAGGAGTTAGTCTACTTGACACAGACGTGATGCCTATATTCATAATCATTTCCTTGGATATCGTCATAACTTTGCGCTTTTCTATCAATTGCCCAATAGTAATTTGTGCACCCAATGTATTATTTTCCTTCAAGAGAGAAGCCTCTAGTGTAACCTATGGCCCCCGGGTCTATTTTCCATCATATATTCTCATATCTATAAAACAAAAAACCCAAAAATAGCTTGCTGCAATTTTTTTTTGTTTTACGTTTTACTAATGTTTTATATCTATCTCTATCAGATCTCATCCTTGCAAGTGACCATGAAGGGATTGACAACCCCTTTATCGCGTTGGGTGCAAGTGTTTGATTGTTTGTGCAGGTGCATAGATTGGAGACTTGCGTGTATCTCCTACTGGATTGATACCTTGGTTTTTAACTAAGGGAAATACTTATCTCTACTTTGCTGCATCACCCTTTGCTCTTCAAGGGAAAAACCAACGCAAGCTCAAGAAGTAGCAGGAAGAATTTTTGGCACCGTTGCCGGGGAGATCTACATCAAGCCTACCAAGTACCCACCATAAACTCTTATCTCTTGCATTACATTATTTGCCATTTGATTCTCGTTTTCTTCTCCCCCACTTCTAAAATGATTTCATAAAAACACAAAATAATTTGCCTTTTTATTCGTCTTTCTTCTGTTTGCCTTCTCGTTTTCTTTTTGGTTGCTCGTGTGTTAGATTGCTTTCTTTGTCACGATGTGTGAAGAAAATACCAAGTTGTGTGACTTTCCCAATACTAATAATAATGATTTTATTAGTACTCTAATTTCTCCCGCCACTAGTGTGAAATCTTATGAAGTTAATGCCGCTTTCCTGTATCTTGTTATGAAAGATCAATTTTTCGGCCTTCCTAGTGAAGATGTTGCATCCCATCTAAATACTTTCGTTGAGTTGTGTGATATGCAAAAGAAAAAAGATGTGTATAATGATATTGTTAACTTGAAGCTATTTTCGTTCTCACTATGAGATCACGCTAAAACTTGGTTTCCATCTTTGCCTTAAAATAGTATTGATTCGTGGAATAAGTGTAAAGATGATTTTATTTCCAAGTATTTTCCTCCCTCTAAGATCATCTCCCTTAGGAACGATATTATGAATTTTAAGTAACTTGATCATGAACATGTTGCACAATCTTGGGAGAGGATGAAATTGATGATAAAAAATTGCCCTGCTCATGGTTTAAGTTTATAGATGATCATACAATTTTTTATGCCGAATTGAATTTTGCATCTAGAAATCTTTTAGATTCTACCGTGAGAGGCACTTTTATGGAAATTACTATAGGAGAAGCTACTAAACTTATAGATAATATTATGGCTATTCTCAATGGCATACCAAAAGATCTTCCACTAGTAAAAAAGTGCATAAGATTGAAGAAGTTAATACTTTGAGTGGAAAGATGGACGAACTTATGAATTTTTTTGCTAGTAAGATTATTCCTATTGATCCTAATGATATGCCTTTGTGTACTTTGATTGAGAATAATAGTGAATCTATGGATGTGAATTTTGGTGGTAGGAACAATTTTGGTAATAACGTATATAGAGGTAATTCCAACCCTAGGCCATTTCCTAGTAGTTCCTCTAATAATTATGGTAACTCCTACAACAATTCTTATGTAAATTGTAATAAGATGCACTCTGATCTTGATAACAATATTAAAGAATTTATTAGTTCACAAAAAGTTTTCAATGCTATGGTTGAACAAAAATTGCTCAAGATTGATGATTTGGCTACGAACATCGATAGTATTTATCTTGAGATTTATTCTTTGAAAATTGATCTATGCCACCAAAGCATGATATGAATGAATCTCTAAAAGCTATTAAAATTTCTATTGATGAGTGTAAAGAAAGAACCACTAGGATGCGTGCTATGTGAGATTGGTTAGTAAAAGCGTGTTCTTCTAGTTTTTGTGAGAATAATGATGAATATCTTAAAGTACTTTGTGTGACTCCTATTGAATATATTTTTTCTAATATAAATCTTGATAAAGATGTGACTGGAGATGAGTCAGCTTTAGCTAGAAGGCGTCCCAATGATTCAGAGTTTATAGATCTTAGTGCAAAAATTGATAAAAGTGGGATTGGAGAGGTCAAAACTTTAAGTAGCGATGAACCCACTCATTTGGATTTGAAGGATTTTAATTATGATAATTGTTCTTTGATATATTATATTTTTTTTGCAATCCATGTTGAATTCTCCTCATGCTTATAATCAAAATAAAGCTTTTACTAAACATATTGTTGATGCTATGATGAAATCTTTTGAAGAAAAGCTTGAATTGGAAGTTTCTATCCCTAGAAAACTTTATGATGAGTGGGAACATACTATTAATATTAACATTAAATATTATGAGTGCCATGCTTTGTGTGATTTGGGTGCTAGCGTTTCCATGATTCCAAAAACTTTATGTGATGTGTTAGGTTTCCGTGAATTTGATGATTGTTCTTTGAATTTGCATCTAGCGGATTCCACTGTTAAGAAACCTATGGAAAGGATTAATGATGTTCTTATTGTTGCAAATAGGAATTATGTGCCCGTGGATTTCATGGTTCTTGATATAGATTTCATGATAGACCTATTATTTTTGGTAGACCTTCCTTAGAACGATTGGTGCAATTATTAATATGAAAGAAGGAAACATTAGATTTTAATTTACATTAAGGAAGGGCATGGAACACTTACCAAGAAAGAAAATTAAGTTGCCGTATGAATCTATGATGAGGGCTACTTATGGTTTGCATACCAAAGATGATAATAGATAGATCTATGTTTTATGCCTAGCTAGGGGCGTTAAACAATAGTTCTTGTAGGTAGGCAGCCTAATTTTATTTTTATGTTTTTGGTTTTGTTTTGCAATAAGTACACATTAGTACATCTGTAATAATTGTGTTTTGGTGTTTTAATTAGTGTTTGAGCCAAGCAAGACCTTTGGGATGATCTATGGTGATAGTCGATTTGATGTTGCAGAAAAATAGAAAATTTTGCGCTCATTGCCAGAATTTCTAAAAATCACAGAAGCGTGGAAAAAGTCTAAATTTTTTACACAACATTGATATACAAATTGCATATTTTTTCCTAATTTTTAAGAAAATTTGGAGTTACAAAAGTATACGAAGATTCCAGATTGCTACAGACTGTTCTGTTTTTGACAGATTCTGTTTTCTATGTGTTGTTTGCTTGTTTTGATGAATCTATGGGTAGTATCGGGGGGGTATGAACCATGAAGAAGTTGGAATATAGTAGATAATATACCAATATAAATAAAGAATGAGTTCACAACAGTATGAAAAGGTGGTGATTTATTTTCTTATATTAACGGATCTCATTAGTTTTCTTGTTGAGTTTTGTGTTCTGAAGTTTTCATGTTTTGGGTAAAGATTTGATGGACAAGGGAATAAGGAGTGGCAAGAGCATAAATTTGGGGATTCCCAAGGCACCCCAATGTAATACTCAAGCACAACCAAGCATCTAATCTTGGGGATGCCCTGGATGGCATCCCCTCTTTCGTCTTCATCCATCGGTAAATTTACTTGAGGCTATATTTTTATTCACCACATGATATGTGTTTTGCTTGGAGCATCTTGGATGATATGTGTCTTTGATTTTTAGTTTTCCACAAGCATCCTTTCTGTATACACCTTTTGAGAGAGTCACGCATGAATCGCGGATTTATTAGAATAATCTATGTGCTTCACTTATATTTTTTGAGCTAGGCAATTGCTCTAGTGCTTCACTAATATCATTTTAGAGCACGATGGTTGCTTTATTTCATAGTAATTTTTTAACTCTCATGATTTACTTATATTATTTTGAGAGTCTCCAAAAAACATGGTAATTTTCTTAGGTTATGAATTTAGTCCTAATATGATGGGCATCGAAGAGGGATATAATAAAAACTTTCATATAAAGAGCGTTGAATACTATGTGATGTTTGATTCCTTATGATTGTTTTGAGATATAAAGATGGTGATATTAGAGTCATGCTAGTGAGTAATTGTGTATTTATAGAAATACTTGTGTTAAAGTTTGTGACTCCTTAAATTGCCCAATGTCTTCGTGAGCAAACAAGTTGGATGCACACCCACTTAGTTTCTTTTTGAGCTTTGATACACTTATAGCTCTAGTGCATCTGTTGCATGGAAATCCCTACTCAATCACATTCATATCTGTTGATGGGCATCTCCAAAGCCCGTTAATATGCCTAGTTGATGTGAGACTATCTCCTTTTTGTCTTCTCCACAACCACCATATTCTATTCCACCTATAGTGCTATATTCATGGCTCACGCTCATGTATTGCGTGAAAGTTGAAAAAGTTTGAGAACATAAAAAGTATGAAACAATAGCTTGGATTGTCATCGAGGTTGTGCATGATAAAATACTTTGTGTGATGAAGATGGAGCATAGCCAGACTATATGATTTTGTAGGGATAAATTTCTTTGGCCATGTTATTTTGAGAAGACACGATTACTTTAATAGTATGCTTGAAGTATTATTGTTTGTATGTCAATATTAAAATTTTGTTTCGAATCTTATGGATCTGAATATTCATGACACAGTAAAGAAAATTACATGGATAAATATGTTAGATAGCATTCAACATCAAAAATTCTGTTTTTATCATTTACCTACTTGAGGATGAGTAGGAATTAAGCTTGGGGATGCTTGATATGTCTCCAGCGTATCTATAATTTTTTATTGTTCCACACTATTATATTATCTGTTTCAGAGTTTTATATGCATTATTATGCTATTTAATATTATTTTTGGGACTAATTTATTAATCCACAACATAGTCCCAGTTTCGGTTTTTTCCTTGGTTTTGAGTTTAACAGAAAAGGAATATCAAACTGAGTCCAAACAGAATATAACTTTATGATGATTTTTCTTGGACCAAAAGACACACGTAGGACTTGGAGAGGAAGGCACAAGAGTCCCGAGGGATCAAGAAGCCCTCAGGGCACGCTCTAGGGGGCGCCCCTGGCTTGTGGCCCCTCAACGCTCTTCCAACCTGGCCTATAAATTCTCAAATATTCCCAAACCAACAGAAGCATCCAAAGAAATACTTTTCCTGCTTCCGCAAGCCTCTATTTCCATGAGATCCCATCTTGGGGACTTTTCCAGCATCTTGCCGGAGGGGGATTCGATCACGGAGGGCATGTACATCAACTCTATTGCCCTACGGATGAAGTGCGTGTAGTTTACCACAGACCTACGAGTCCATCGCAAGTAGCTAGATGGTTTCTTCTCTCTCTTTGATCTTCAATACAATGTTCTCCTCGATGTTCGTGGAGTTCTATCTGATGTAATCTTCGTTTGCAATGTGTTTGTCCAGATCCGATGAATTGTGGATTTATGATTAGATTATATATGAATATTGTTTGAATCTTCTTTGAATTCTTATATGGATGGTTTGATATCATTGTTTTTCTCTTCGAATTATTGTTTCGGTTTGGCCAACTAGATTGGTGTTTCTTGCAATGGGAGAGTTGCTTAGTTTTGGGTTCAATCTTGCGGTGTTCTCACCTAGCGACAAAGTAGGGGTAGCGAGGCACATATTTGTATTGTTGCCATCAAGGGTAAAAAGATGGTGTTTTCATCATATTGCTTGAGTTTATCCCTCTACATCATGTCATCTTACTTAAGGTGTTACTCCGTTCTTATGAACTTAGTACTGTAGATGCATGCTAGATAAGGGTCGATGTGTGGAGTAATAGTAGTAGATGCAGGCAGGAGTTGGTATACTTGACACAGACGTGATGCCTATATTCATAATCATTGCCTTGGATATCGTCATAACTTTGCTCTTTTCTATCAATTGCTCGACAGATATTTGTTCACCCACTATATTATTTTCCTTCAAGAGAGAAGCCTCTAGTGAAACCTATGCCCCGGGTTTATTTTCCATCATTTATTTTCAGATATATAAACAAAAAAACCAAAAATACCTTGCTGCAATTTATTTACTTATATTTTATTTAATGTTTTATATCTATCTCTGTCAGATCTCATCCTTGCAGGTGACCGTTAAGGGATTGACAACCCCTTTATCGTGTTGGGTGCAAGTGTTTGATTGTTTGTGCAGGTGCATAGATTGGAGGCTTGCGTGTATCTTCTACTGGATTGATACCTTGGTTCTTAAATGAGGAAAATACTTGTCTCTACTTTGCTGCATCACCCTTTCCTCTTCAAGGGAAAACCAACACAAGCTCAAGAAATACCAGTGAACCACGTCCTAGAGACGTGGAAGACTTTATTGATGAAACTATTGTAGGGGAGGAGAGAGGGGTGTTAGAAGCGAGAGTGTCTACCTTACATTTTTCCTGTTTTATGCTATTATTAACTATTTGCTGGGAGATGGTTGATTTTCGTGGGGAGAGAGGAGGCCTTAGTGCCCCGGACCTTGCTATTTTGCGCCATGCTTTATATTGTGATAGAAATCTTAGTTTGGGCGCTATTGTTGCTCATTGGTTAAACACAAACCAAACGAAGGGTCCCTTCTTTGGAGGTATATCTATGCCTCCCACCTTGGTAGATGCTTTGAGATACCTATTAGGCATGATGATGAGGAGGAAATGCTGCTACCCACTAGATATTTGAACTACAATAGTATGCTAGCGGACGATTTTATTAAGAAAGACAAGGACAAGAGACTCCTCTACAACCTAGTATTTAGCCAGGATACTTGTGGGACTATTATTCTGCCTTCTTCGTTCAGGCAGGTACACTTTTATGCCCAAGGACATCTACAGATTTTGGGTTCTTCGACAACCCCCAGTACCTGAGCCAGCACCAGTTGATGACCCGTATTAGGAGCATGTTTTATAGTGGGTGTCACTTGAGCTCGCCAACCAGTGGAACCCTCAGGTCCCTCCGGAGTATCGAGGAGAGGGTTACTTTGAGCCGTGGCCCTGGACCAACTTAGGCAAAAATCCTAAGCTTGGGGAAGTACGTATTTCTCACCGACATTACATTCATGTTCACACACTCATTTCAATTGTCGGTGTTCATACTTTTTCATTGTATTATCCATGTTAATTTATTTTTCTTGCCTTCTTCTCATGTGTTTGAAAAACTTTGAGAATATAAAAAAATACTTCTCGCTTCTTTTTAGTTTTTCTTTCTAGCTTATTTAGTTCTTGTTTTGCTTGTTGGGAAGCATTCCCATGTAAATAGTTTTTCGTGTTCTTGTTTTACTTTCTTCAGAAAAAAAACTCAAAAACATATTTCAGTGTGTTTCTTGAAATTATTTTTTCTTTCTTTGGGTCGTAAGGAGAAGACCATGATGAAAATGTTGAGTGGCTCTCATATGCATTATTGTTGATCTAACAGAGAGCCCATATTACCTTGTCTTCTCCTTTGAATAAATGTTTGCAGATTCAAGCTTAGTAAAATGCACATGCAATGTTATTATTATTCACCCCGTTCGATCGTGCAAGTGAAATGGAAGAATTGTGATATATGATGAAATGATTGAGATGGAGAAAAGCTGGTACGAACTCGACCTATATTGTTTTTGTAAAGGGATTTTACATCTGTGCCCTAGGTTTCTTAGCTCTACTCATTCATCCCCATGCTCTTAACTCTTTCTCACTCCCTTGCCTGAAACCCTTGTAAATGGTCACAACGGATGATGTCATCGGGTCAAACCATTAACCGTTAACTCTGATGAGTGGGGTTGCCTTGAGACACGCCAGATGAGCTTGTCTGAGGGATACACTTGTCTGAACTCTGAACCTCAAGCAACGACAGGACCAGGCCGCTCTGCCCCCTCCGCCGCCGTCGTGCCCTCCAACCACTAACCCCATTTCGCCTCCTCCGCCGTCGTGCCCTCCGCTATATCTATCCCCACATCCCCCTCATGATTAAGCAGCAATGTGAGGGGAGCAGGTTCTCAAGCCCATCGACCGTGGAGAGGAATTGGTCGAATCGGTGACGGATAATTCATGGATTACACCTAGGTAAGTGTCATTTTCCATCTAACACATTTGCTGATTGATACATCCGGCCCTATTTGACAGCAAGTCGCGTGAATCGATCAAATTTTGCTGAATTGTTCCCAGCCTAACTGTAACTTCTCCTTATTTGAATCGAATAGGATTTATCGCGCGCTTTCTTTCCAGCTGTCGGTTAGGATGGAAGTTAGTGTGCTGCGCGGTAGAAAACCGCATATGATTACTGGATTTTTCTATCCGAAGGTGGTACAAACAAGTATGTCATTTAATGATTTGATCGTGGCGCTCCAAAATTCTTAATATGTGTGGAGCCATGCCGATGCTGTTGAACTGAAATATTTCAGTAGTACCGAGCAAAAATTTCTCCCACTAACTTGCGATGAGCATCTTGGATTACTCTTTAATTTGAATGCTGAAAGACACTTCAGTAAAATCCTTATCGAGGTGTTTCAGCCACGCAATGAACGTGACAATGTGAAATCTTCTGTCTCTGCTAATAGCGAGCGCCCCGGCACTCCTTGTAGGTCAAAACCAAGCAAAGCTAGTGGTTCTGAAAGTCACAATATGTCTTCTACAGCTTCTTCTGGCGCTTCTCCTGTCGCTGTTGCAGCCGATGTACAGCAAGATGTAGAGCCAGACAAAGAGGTGCCTCGAAATGATGATGAGGATGAGAATATGTTCCCTGATCTTGTAGATACTGTCAGTAAACAACCATTGGAAGGTGAATATCAAGAGCAACATATAATCCGTGCTAGATTTGATGACACTGGCGATTAAGAGAGGTAGGAGAACATAGACAACCCAGCTTTAGATGAATATGGTGGTGAGGACATGCCAACAATTGAGTGGAACAGGGAAGATCCTCAGCTAGCTATCGGTGCCATATTCCAATCAATGGTGGACTATCGTAATGCAATGACTACATATTGCATTCTCATTGAAAATACATATGTGGTTGATAGGAGTGAGCCAACAAGGTTCACTGTTCATAGCCCATATGATAGATGTAGATGGAGGTTGCATGCATCACATATGTTGAGGAGCAAGTTCATTCAGGTCTGTGCATTTCAATTTATACGGATTCAATTTATTTTCAGATCATTGTGTAATGTTTTTTAACAATATTTTGTTTGGGTCCCATTTTATTTTAGATAATAAAGAACACACAACAGCACACTTGATTGGAATATGAGGGAAGGCTAAAACAAAGCTAGCAAAGACTAGGTGGTTGGCAGATGCAATTTTTGATTGGTTGAGAGAAACACAAACACCTTATCCAACAACACTCCATGGGAAGCTATTTGAGAAGTACAAGATTGATATACCTTACATGAGGATTTTCTATGCTAAGGAAATGGCTCTTTACAAGATTAATGGCCCTTGTAATGAGAGCTTTCAGTTGCTCTACACATTTAAATCTAAAGTGGAAGCTGCTAGTCCAGGGAGTGTTGTAGAGATTGACAAGCATACAATTAGATACAAAATAAATGGGAAGTCATTTCAGAAGGAATGCTTTAGGAGGTCTTTTGTTTGTTTCCAGGCTTGTTGGCAGGAGTTTCTTGATGGTTGCATGCCTATTTGGCTGTTGATGCAACTGCTTCGAATGGAAGGTGGAGAGGACAACTAGTGGCAGCTTTTGCAGTTCATGGACATAGCTGGCTATTCCCTAGTTGCATTTGGTGTGGTGGAGGCAGAGTCTGACGATAGTTGGGCCTAGTTTCTGCAACATTTGCGCAACGTTATAGGTACACCCCCAGGTTTAGCTATACACAAAGATGCTTGCAAGGGTTTGGAGAGTATAGTGGAAATTGAATTCCCTGTAGTGGAGCATAGGGAATGTATGCGACAACTAGCACAAAATTTTAGAAACAAATTCAAAGTTAAAGTGTATGATGAGAACTTATGGCCAAGATCATACACATGCAGTGAGAGGAAGCATGAGCATCATTTGAGAGTGTTGTATGCTCACAATCCTCTGGTGATGGACTACCGAGATGCACATCATGGAAAGTTGTGGTCAAGAAGCGATTTCAATGAAATTTGCAAAGTATACTGTGACCATCTTATGGAAAATATTTGATAAGATTCGGCAGATGATCATGATAAAGATGGCTCTTCGCAAAAGAATTGTAGAAACAGAATATGTTGACCATCTTATGCTCCCATCTCTTATTAAGTGATTGCATGCCAAGGCAAGAGGCCTGAACATGAAATGCATTCGAGCGGCGAACCACGAGGCCGGGGTAACATATACTGACAGTAAAAACAGGGAATGGAGATATCCAGTTAACCTAGCAACTAGGGAATGCAATTGTAGGCAATGGAAGCTCCATGGGAAGCCATTAATACATGACCTACATCTGATGACTATTATAGGTGGTGAAGATGGTGAACTTGATCAATGCATCTCTGAATATTTTTCTGTTGCCAAATTCATGGTTGCTTATGCTTCCAATGTGCCTGCACTCTTGGGAAAAGACCAATTGAACATAGTAGATCCAGGGTTCAAACTACATTCTCCTGTACTGACTAGACCACCGGGAAGACCAAGGAAGAACAGGATCAGTAGAGGTCAAGAGGGTCATGTAAAAAGACAGCACACTTGCAAAAAATGTGGAACCCTAGGGTACATTTCTAGGAAATGTACCAATCCAGTGGATGCTTCATTTGGAGAAGGGGAACAATGGGCAGCAACAAATGTAGAGCAGAATGCAACATTAGAGCAGAATGAAGCTAATACAGCGTAGAATGAAGCATTAGAGCAGATTGGGAGAATGAAGCACCAAAGCAGATTGTAGCTAATTCAGAGGACAATGAAGCAGCAAAGCAGATTGCAGCTATTTCAGAGGAGAATGAAGCAACTGAATTAGCACTGCGGGCAGCTTGGTATGTGTGCAATGATGATCCACAAGTATAGGGGATCAATTGTAGCTCTTTTCGATAAGAGTGTAAAATCCAACAAGGAGCAGAAGGAAATGACAAGTGGTTTTCAGCAAGGTAATGTCTGTAAGTGCTGAAATTGTATGTAGCAGAGTAGTTTGATAACAAGATAATTTGTAACGAGCAAGTAATGATAGTAGCAATAAAAGTGCAGAAAGGTAGCCCATTCCTTTTGAGGCAAAGGACAGGCCAAAATGGTCTCTTATGATAAGCAAAGCGTCCTTGAGGGTACACGGGATTTTCATCTAGTCACTTTCATCATATTGGTTTGATTTTTGTTCGGCACTTTGATAATATGATATGTGTGTGGACCGGTGCTTAGGTGTTGCTATTACTTGAACAAACCTCCTACTTAAGATTAACCGTCCCGCAAGCATCCGGAACTACGAGAAAAGTATTAAGAATAAATTCTAACCATAGCATTAAACTTTAGGATCCAATCGGTCCCTTACGGAATAGCGCATAAACCGGGGTTTAAGATTCTGTCACTCTTGCAACCCATCATCTAATTGCTACTCCATAATGCATTCCCTTAGGCCCAAATATGGTGAAGTGTCATGTAGTCGATGTTCACATGGCACCACGAAGGGAATCACAACATACATACTATCAAAATATCAAACACATATCAAGTTCACATCATTACTTTCAACATGATTTCTCCCATGACCTCAAGAGCAGACGTAACTACTCACAAATGATAATCATGCTCAAGATCAGCATGGTATTAATTAACATATTGGATCTGAACTTATAATCTTCCACCAAATAAACCATATAGTAATCAACTACAAGATGTAATCAACACTAGTAGTCACCCACAACCACCAATCTATAGTTCCGATAACAAGATTGAACACAAGAGATGAACTAGGGTTTGAGAGGAGATGGTGCTGTTGAAGATGTTGCTGGAGATTGCCCTCCCCAAGATGGGAGAGTTGTTGGTGATGATCATGATGATTTCCCCCTCCGGGAGGGAAGTTCCCCCAGCGGAATCGCTTCGCCGGAGGGCAAAAGTGCTCCTGCCCAAGTTTCACCTCGATACGGCGATGCTCCATCCCGAAAGTCCTCTCCTCATGTTTTCTAGGTCAAAATGACTTATATACCAGAAGATGTGCACCGGAGGCGGACCTGGATTAGCACAACCCACCAAGGCGCGCCTGGGCTCCCTGGCGTGCCCAGGTGGGTTGTGCCCACCTGGTGGGCCCCCTCTCATAGTTATTTGCTCCAATATTCTTTATATATTTTATAAAAAATCTCCGTGAAGTTTTAGCTTGTTTGGAGTTGTGCAGAATAGGTGGCCCGACGTAGCTTTTCTAGGTCCATATTTTCAGCTGCCGGAATTCTCCCTCTTTGTGTATATCTTGCATATTATGAGAGAAAAAGGCATTAGAATTACTCCAAAAAGCATTATTATGGATAAAAATATCATAAATAACAGTAAGAAAACATGATAAAAATGGACGTATCAACTCCCCCATGTTTAGACCTCGCTTGTCCTCAAGAGAAGACCGAAATCGAAAAACATGTCCACATGCTTAGAGAGAGAGAGAGGTGTCGATAAATACAAAATAGGGACATAGAAGCATCATGTTCATTATTATTACAGCAACAAACTTAAACATAAAGCTTTCATCATAAAGCTCTTATCATAGACTTCTCATGAATAAGTGATAATTCATCACACTATTGAAGTATAAAGCAAAAAACTCTATTGAAAATGAACAAACTATGTTCTCAGTCAACTTTGCAACTAGAATTCATCATCTTTCAGGAAGGGTCATGTATCGGAGCCTTTAGGCAAGTCCACATACTCAACCATCATATAGTCTTCTATGATTGCTAACACTCACCGCGTATGCATGAGCAAAATGTTTCAACCAGACACATAGAAAGATCGGGGCTTATAGTTTCGCCTCCCAACGTATTCACCTCAAGGGTGATGTCAACAATAATAACTGATGCTATCTATATTCAACTGGACATATGTGCCTAGATCTTTCTTCACCACATAATGCTTGCCAAATGAGAAAAATAAAAACGAATAGAAGGAAAACTTTGAGTCTTTGCATAAAAGTAAATACATAAAAGTAAAAGATAGGCCCTTCGCAGAGGGAAGCAGAGGTTTCCATGCGCTTATTTCTTTGTATGCTCAACCCCTTAGCCCAAAAGAACGTCACATTGCACTGCGCCTTGTGATAGCGACCTTTATTATGTAGTCTGTCGCTTTTATTCTTCACCATCACAAGTTCGTGCAACGCTCAATTTTCTCTTACACTAAATGATCTCACACTTTTAGAAGCAATTTTTATTGCCTTTTTGAACCGATGAAAACTTACTTGAGGGATCTTGCTCAATCCCTAGGTAGGTATGCTGGACACTTGAAAATAAGATTTGGGTTTAAGGGGTTTTGGATGCACAAGTAGTAGCTCTACTTAGTGCGGATTTTTTGGCTAGCAAAGATAGGGGCAAGCACCACATGTTAAAGGATCCATGACAATATGACTTCTATGTGAATATAAACAAACATAAACCATTAAGTTGTCTTCCTTGTCCAACGTCCACAATTTTGGCATATAATATTTTGATGAGGTATCACAATCACAAAATATTTCTAGGATAGTATATTTATATGTGAATCTTATCTTCCCTTATTAATTCTTTCATGAGTTGCATCATTGACAAATGCTATGTTTGTCAATCTCTAATAAATTTTTCTACTTATACTTTTCCTTATGTGGTGTCATCACCTACCATAAGATTAGTATATGATCTTTTTGATTTATTTCCTTTCTTTTATTTTGTTCCTTTATCTTTTTCTTCCTTATTTCTTTTCTTTTATTTGCAACATGAAAGTAAAGAAATCAAAACCTCAAACTAAACTTTATTATATATCTTGCACACGATTACAAGGATAGACCACTATGAAAACTCTCAAAGAAGAAAGGATCAAACTAAACTTTTATTCATCTTAAGCAAAACATGGAACTAAAATAAGTAATGGAAAAAACATAGTGGGATGATACGATACTGGGGAACCTCCCCCATGCTTGGCGGAAGCCAAGGGGAGTGCCCATACCCTATACTCAATTTTCTTTTGGTGGTGATGGCAATTGTGTGTTCAACTTTTTCATATTGTAGTTGAGGAGAGAAATTTCCTCCTTTAAATCATCGACTTCCAGCTCCATCTTCAAGGTCTTGTCACATAAATCCCCTTTTCTTTTTTGCCAAAAACAAACAGGAATAGCATGGTTTTTAGACCGGTTAGCTGTCTTAGGGAGACTTGACTTCCTGAACTCCAAGTGCATATCCGCAGGTTGAGGTAGAGGAACATCCTCCTCATCCGAGCTTGAATCATCGATCCTCATCAAGTGAGCATCATCCTCGTCATCTGTAGTTCGACCATAAGGAGATAGATCTCCATTGGTCTTTGGGTCAGCAATGAGATGTGAGACATAGCTCTCTCCGTCGGAGTCATGGGACGACATATTTTCAGAACTGCAGAGAAAACACAAAGAAAGAAGAATAGAGGAACTGCGACACGGTGGTTAACAGGTTCAGAAGTATATATATAGATTTTTTATCTTGGGGAACAAGCAAACTATATAAAATCGGAGTCCGGAAGTTGTCCCAGTTGGCCACAACCCACCTGCGCGCGCCAGGCTTGAGTCTTGGGACGACATATTTTCAAAACTGCACACAAAAACAGTAAGAAAGGAGAACAAAGGATTTTTCTATGATACAGTGGTTAACATGTTCGAGAAGTATATATAGATTTTTTTATCTTGGGGAACAAGCAAACTGTAGAAAATAGGAGTCCGGAAGGTGTCCCAGGTGGGCACAGCCCACCTGGGTGCGCGAGGCTGCCTGGCACGCCCTGGTGTCTTGTGCCCAATAGGGTATGCTTCCTGGAAGTTTCTTATCTTCCTATTTTTCTAAATATTCCAAAACTGACAAAAATTATTTTTGCAGATTTTTCATTGTCCATTTATTTACCGCATCACGTACTTCATTATTTTCACGATTCTGGAGTGTTTCGGAAGGACTCTTTTATGTGTTCTTTTGGTGTCATAGTTTGGATGATATTACTTTCAACATTAATGGGCTTATCTAAGAAACAATGTTCTATTCATTACCCATTGA
The DNA here is from genome assembly GCF_003073215.2 of Triticum urartu. Taxonomy (NCBI): domain Eukaryota; kingdom Viridiplantae; phylum Streptophyta; class Magnoliopsida; order Poales; family Poaceae; genus Triticum; species Triticum urartu. The sequence continues at coordinate 242,621,724 of NC_053027.1, read as the reverse complement.
CAACCTTTGGGTTAGTACCTTCTGCATTCTTTATTTTTGATGGCTCCAGACCGATAAACTGCCTCGATAACATAGGGACCTTCCCATTTTGAGAGGATTTTTACTGCAAAGAATCTGAAATGAGAGTTGTACAAAAGAACATATTCTCCGACTTTAAACTCACAATTTTGGATTCTTTTGTCATGCCATCTTTTAACTTTTTCTTTGAATAATTTTGCATTTTCATAAGCTTGGGTTCTCCATTCATATAATGAGCTAATATCAAATAACCTCTTTTCAACTGCAAGTTTGAGGTCATAATTGAGTTCGTTAATGGCCCAATATGATTTATGTTCTAACTCAAGATGCAAATGAAAAGCTTTTCCATAGACCATTTTATAAGGAGACATACCCATAGGATTTTTAAATGTTGTTCATAAGCCCAAAGTGCATAATCTAATTTCTTAGACCAATTCTTTGTGGACCTATTGATTGTCTTTTGCAAAATTAATTTTATTTCTCTATTGCTAAGTTCAACTTGACCACTAGACTGAGGATGATAAGGTGATGCTATTCTATGCTTAACATCATACTTGGCAAGCATTTTGTAGAAAGCACCATGAATAAAGTGTGAACCACCATCAGTCATTAAATATCTAGGGACTCCAAACCTTGGGAAAATAACTTCCTTAAGCATTTTAATAGAGGTGTCGTGATCAGCACTATTGGTTGGAATAGCTTCTACCCATTTAGTAACATAATCAACAGCAACCAAAATATGTGTATACCCATTAGAGGAAGGAAAAGGTCCCATGTAATCCAATCCCCAAACATCAAATGGTTCAACAGCAAGTGAATAGTTCATAGGCATTTCTTGACGCATACCAAAATTACCTATTCTTTGACATTCATCAAGAGATAAGGCAAATTTACGGGCATCATTGAAGAGAGTACGCCAATAAAATCCAGATTGCAATACCTTGTGAGCTATTCTATCTCCAGCATGATGTCCTCCATAAGCTTCAGAGTGACATTTCTGTAGGACTCATCCCTGTTCATGCTCAGGTACACAACGTCAAACAATACTATCTACTCCTTCTTTATAAAGATGTGGATCATCCCAAAAGTAGTGCCTTAAATCATGGAAGACTTTTTTCTTTTGTTGATAAGTAAAGCTAGGTGGTAAATATTTACCAACAATGTAATTATCATAATCAGCATACCAAGGAGTATTATGAGCAACAATTATTGCAGCTAATTGCTCATCAGGAAAACTATCATCAATAGGTAGTGGGTCATCAGGCCCTTTTTCAAGCCTAGATAGATTATCAGCTAAGGGGTTCTCAGCTCCTTTTCTATCAATGATATGTAAATCAAATTCTTGTAACAAGAGAACCTATTGAATAAGTCTAGGTTTAGCATCTTTCTTTTCCATAAGATATTTAATAGCAGCATGATCGGTTTGAACAATTACTTTGGAATCAACACTATAAGGTCTAAATTTATCACAAGCAGACACCACTGCTAAGAATTCTTTTTTAGTAGTAGCATAATTTCGTTAAGCACTGTCTAGAGTTTTACTAGCAGAATGAATAACATTCAATTTCTTATCAACTCTTTGTCCTAGAACAACATCATCAACACAATCACTAGCATCACACATAATTTAAAAAGGCAAGCTCCAATCAGGTGGTTGAACAATAGGTGCAGAAATTAAGGCTTTCTTGAGTGTTTCGAAGGCTTCTAAATAATCATCATCAAAAACAAAAGGAATATCCTTATGCAAAAGATTCATAAGAGGCCTAGAAATTTTAGAAAAGTCTTTGATAAATCTCCTATAGAAACCAGCAGGACCTAAGAAACTACGAATACCCTTTATATTATTAGGAGATATCATTTTCTCAATTGCATCAACCTTAGCTTTGTCCACTTCAATACCTCTTTCAGAAATTTTATGACCCAAGACAATTCCTTCATTAACGATAAAGTGGCACGTCTCCGAATTCAAGACAAGATTTGTTTGTTCATATCTCTGCAAACCTCGATCAAGATTGCTTAAATAATCATCAAAAGACTTCCCATAAACAAAGAAGTCATCCATGAAAACCTCAATAGTATTTTCACAAAAGTCAGAGAATATAGTAGTCATACAACTTTGAAAAGCAGCAGGTGCATTACATAAACCGAAAGGCATACGTCTATAAGCATAAGTTCCAAAGGGACAAGTAAAAGTGGTCTTTTCTTGATCAGGTTGAGAAACAGGTATTTGTGAAAAACCAGAGTATCGATCAAGGAAGCAAAAAAGTGTGTGCTTAGACAATCTTTCAAGCATTTGATGAATAAAAGGCAGAGGGTAATGATCTTTTCTAGTTGCTTTTTTTTAATTTTCTTAACTCAATTACCATTCTATAGCCTGTACCAATTCTTTGTGGAATAAGTTCATTCTTATCATTAGGAACAATAGTTATACCTCTGTTCTTAGGGACAAAATGAACAGGACATACCCATCTAATATCAGCTATAGGATAGATTATACCTGCTTCCAGAAGTTTTAATATTTCCATTCTTACCACTTCCTTCATTTTCGGATTTAACCAACATTGGTGATAAACACCGGGTTTAGCTTCAGGTTCCATATTAATTTAGTGCTGACATATAGTGGGACTAATGCCCTTTAAATCATCAACAGTATATCCAGTAGTAGCTCGGTGCTTCCTTAGAACTTTCAATAATCTTTCTTCTTCATGTTCTAAAAGGTTAGCACTGATAATAACAGGATATATCTTACTTTCATCAAGATAAGAATATTTCAAAGTGTCTGGCAATTGTTTTACTTCAAACACATGATCACCTTTAGGTGAAGGAGGACCTGCTAGAGTTTCAATAGGCAAATTGTGTTCAAGCAGAGGACGTTGTTCAAAGAAAATCTTATCTATTTCATTTCTTTCATGCATATGTAAATCATTTTCATGGTCTAGCAAATATTGTTCTAGTGGATTAGTAGGAGGCACAACAATAGAAGCAAGAGCAAATAATTCATCTTTACTAGGCAATTCTTTTTCATGAAGATTTCTACTAAACTTGGAAAAATTAAACTGATCAGACTCATCACCAAAACTAACACCGACAGTTTGTTTCTTACAATCTATTCTAGCATTGACGGTGTTAAAGAAAGGTCTACCAAAGATAATGGGACAAAAGTCATCTTGTGGGGAATCAAGAACAATAAAATCAGTAGGTATTTTATTTTCCCACACAAGACTGCAACATCTCTAACAATTCCAATTGGTTATACAATGTCTCTATTAGCAAGTTTAATAGTAACATCTATGTCTTTTATCTCTGTGGGTGCTATGTCATTCATAACTTCTTGATATAAGGTGTAAGGAATAGCACTCACACTAGCACCTATGTCACATAAACCATGATAACAGTGATCTCCTATTTTAACTGATAACACTAGCACTCAAATGATTGTTTTCCATAGTAATAAGTGACAATAAATTTCAGCACACTATATAAATGTTTCCTTACCAAATTCCACTTACCAAAGGTGCTTCACTCCCAGGCAATGGCGCCAGAAAAAAAGCCTTGATGACCGACAAGTATAGGGGATAAATTGTACCTCTTTTCAATAAGTAAGAGTGTCGAACCCAATGAGGAGAAGAAGGAAATGACAAGTGGTTTTCATCAAGGTAATTTCTACAAGCAGTAAAATAGTCGGTAACACATAGTTTGATAGCAAGATAATTTGTAACGGACAAGTAACGATTGTAGCAATAAAAGTGCAGGAAGGTAGCCCAATACTTTTGAGGCAACGGACAGGCCAAAATGGTCTCTTATCATAAGCAAAGTGTTCCTGAGGGTACACGGGATTTTCATCTAGTCACTTTCATCATATTGGTTTGATTTGTGTTCGGTACTTTGATAATTTGATATGTGGGTGGACCGGTGCGGAGGTGCTCTTCTTACTTGAACAAACGTCCTACTTATGATTAACCCTCCCGCAAGCATCGACAACTATGAGAAAAGTATTAAGAATAAATTCTAACCATAGCATTAAATTTTGGGATCCAATCAGTCCCTTACGGAATTGCGCATAAACTGGGGTTTAAGCTTCTGTCACTCTCGCAACCCATCATCTAATTGCTACTCCACAATGCACTCCAAATATTGTGAAGTTTCATGTAGTCGACGTTCACATGACACCACTAAGTGAATCACAACATACATACTATCAAAATATCGAACACGTATCAAGTTCACATTATTACTTTCAACATGATTTCTCCCGTGACCTCAAGAGCAAAAGTACCTACTCACAAATGATAATCATGCTCAAGATCAGAGTGGTATTAATTAACATATTGGATCTGAACTTATAATCTTCCAGCAAATAAACCATATACTAATCAACTACAAGATGTAATTAACACTAGTAGTCACCTACAAGCACCAATCTATAGTTCGGGTAACCATCTTGAACACAAGAGATGAACTAGGGTTTGAGAGGAGATGGTGTTGTTGAAGATGTTGATGGAGATTGCCCTCCCCAAGATGGGAGAGTTGTTGGTGATGATGATGATGATTTCCCCCTTCGGGAGGGAAGTTCCCCTGGCGGAATCGCTCCACCGGAGGGCAAAAGTGCTCTTGCCCAAGTTCCGCCTTGAGACGGGGACACTACGTCCCGAAAGTCCTCTAATCATGTTTTCTAGGTCAAAATGACATATATACCAGAAGATGTGCACCGGAGGTGGGTCTGGATTAGCACAACCCACCAGGGTGCGCCTGGGCTCCCTTGCGCACCCAGGTGGGTTGTGCCCACCTGGTGGGCCCCCTCTCGTATTTATTTGCTCCAATATTCTTCATATATTTGATAAAAAATCTCTGTGAAGTTTAAGCTTGTTTGGAGTTGTGCAGAATAGGTGGCCTGACATAGCTTTTCTAGGTCCATATTTCCAGTTGCCGGAATTCTCCCTCTTTGTGTATGCCTTGCATATTATGAGAGAAAAGGCATTAGAATTACTCCAAAAAGCATTATTATGGATAAAAATATCATAAATAACAGTAAGAAAACATGATACAAAATGGACGTATCAACTCCCCCAAGTTTAGACCTCGCTTGTCCTCAAGCGAAGACCGAAATCGAAAAACATGTCCACATGCTTAGAGAGAGAGAGGTGTCAATAAATACAAAATAGGGACATAGAAGCATCATGTTCATTATTATAACAACAACAAACTTAAACATAAAGCTTTTATCATAAAGCTCTTATCATAGACTTCTCATGAATAAGTGATAATTCATCACACCATTTAAGTATAAAGAAAAAGCTCTATTAAAAACCAAAAAACTATGTTCTCAGTCAACTTTGCAACTAGAATTCATCATCTTTCAGGAAGGGTCACGTATCGGAGCCTTTAGGCAAGTCCACATACTCAACCATCATATAGTCTTCTATGATTGCTAATACTCACCGCGTACACGTGAGCAAAATGTTTCAACCAGACACATAGAAAGATAGGGGCTTATAGCTTCGCCTCCCAACGTATTCACCTCAAGGGTGATGTCAAAAATAATAACTCATGCTATCTATATTCAACTGGACATATGTGCCTAGATCTTTCCTCACCACGTAATGCTTTCCAAATGAGAAAAATAAAAACGTATAGAAGGAAAACTTTGAGTCTTTGCATAGAAGTAAAGACATAAAAGTAAAAGATAGGCCCTTTGCAGAGGGAATCAGAGGTTGCCATGCGCTTATTTGTTTGTATGCTCAACCCCTTAGCGCAAAAGAACGTCACATTGCACTGCCCCTTGTGATAGCGACCTTTATTATGTAGTCTGTCGCTTTTATTCTTCACCATCACAAGTTCGTGCAACGCTCAATTTTCTCTTACACTAAATGATCTCACACTTTTAGAAGCAATTTTTATTGCCTTTTTGAACCGATGAAAACTTACTTGAGGGATCTTGCTCAATCCCTAGGTAGGTATGATGAACACTTGAAAATAAGATTTGGGTTTAAGGGGTTTTGGATGCACAAGTAGTATCTCTACTTAGTGCGGAATTTTTGGCTAGCATAGATAGGGGCAAGCACCGCATGTTAAAGGATCCATGACAATATGACTTCTCTGTGAATATAAACAAACATAAACCATTAAGTTGTCTTCCTTGTCCAACGTCCACAATTTTGGCATATAATATTTTGATGAGGGCTCACAATCACAAAAGATTTCGAGGATAGTATATTTATATGTGAATCTTCTCTTCCCTTATTAATTCTTTCATGAGTTGCATCATTGACTAATGCTATGTTTGTCAATATCTAATAAAACTTTCCACTTATACTTTTCCTTATGTGGTGTCATCACCTACCATAAGATTAGTATATGATCTTTTTGATTTATTTACTTTCTTTTATTTTATTCCTTTATCTTTTTCTTCCTTATTTATTTTATTTTATTTGCAACATGAAAGTAAAGAAATCATAACCTCAAACTAAACTTTATTATATATCTTGCACACGATTACAAGGATAGACCACTATGAAAACTCTCAAAGAAGAAAGGATCGAACTAAGCTTTTATTCATCTTAAGCAAAAGATGGAACTAAAATAAGTAATGGAAAAAAGATAGTGGGATGATACGATACCGGGGCACCTCCCCCAAGCTTGGCGGAAGCCAATGGGAGTGCCCATACCCTATACTCAATTTTCTTTTGGTGGTGAAGAAGATAACGGTGGTGATGGCAATTGTGCGTTCAACTTTTTCATATTGTAGTTGAGGAGAGAAATTTCGTCCTTTAAATCATCGACTTCCAGCTCCAGCTTCAAGGTCTTCTCACATAAATCCCCTTTGCTTTTTTGCCGAAAATGAAAACAAATAGATTGGTTTTCAGACCGGTTAGCTGTCTTAGGGAGACTTGACTTCCTGAACTCCACGTGCATATCCCCAGGTTGAGGCAGAGGAACATCCTCCTCCTCCGAGCTTGAATCATCGATCCTCATGAAGTGAGCATCCTCCTCGTCATCTGTAGTTCGACCATAAGTAGATAGATCTCCATAGGTCTTTGGGTCAGCAATGAGATGTGAGACATAGCCCTCTCCGTCGGAGTCATGGGACGACATATTTTCATAACTGGACAGAAAACACAAAGAAAGAAGAACAGAGGATTTCTCCGCAATACGGTGGTTAATAGGTTCGAGAAGTATATATATGGATTTTTTTATCTTGGGGATCAAGCAAACTATATAAAATCGAAGTCCGGAAGGTGTCCCAGGTGGCCACAACCCACCTGGGCGCGAAAGGCTTGAGTCTTGGGACAACATATTTTCAGAACTGCATAGAAAACAACAAGAAAGGAGAACAGAGGATTTCTCCATACGGTGGTTAACAGGTTCGAGAAGTATATATATATATATATATATATATATATATATATATATTTATCTTGGGGAACAAGCAAACTGTAGAAAATCGGAGTCCGGAAGGTGTCCTAGGTGGGCACAACCCACCTGGGCGCGCCAGGCTGCCTGGTGCGCCCTGGTGTCTTGTGCCCACCAGGGTACGCTTCCTGGAAGTTTCTTATTTTCCTATTTTTCTAAATATTCTAAAACTGACAAAAAATATTTTTGCGGATTTTTCGGAGTCCATTTACTTACGGTGTAACGTACTTCCTTATTTTCACGATTCTGGAGTGTTCCGGAAGGACTCTTTTATGTGTTCTTCTGGTGCCATAGTTTGGATAATATTACTTTCAACATTAATGGGCTTACCTGAGATATAATGTTTTATTCATTACCCATTGACAACCTTTGGGTTCGTACCTTCGACATTCTTTATATAGATGGCTCCAGACCGATAAACCACCTCGATAACATAGGGACCTTCCCATTTTGAGAGGAGTTTTACTGCAAACAATCTGAAACGAGAGTTGTACAAAAGAACATATTCTCCAACTTTAAACTCACACTTTTGGATTCTTTTGTCATGCCATCTTTTAACTTTTTCTTTGAATAATTTTGCATTTTCATAAGCTTGGGTTCTCCATTCATGTAATGAGCTAATATCAAATAACCTCTTTTTAACTTCAAGTTTGAGATCATAATTGAGTTCATTGATGGCCCAATATGCTTTATGTTCTAACTCAAGATGCAAATGACGAGTTTTTCCATAAATCATTTTAAAAGGAGACATACCCGTAGGATTTTTATATGTTGTTCTATAAGCCCAAAGTGCATCATCTAATTTCTTAGACCAATTCTTACTAGACCTATTGATAGTCTTTTGCGAAATTAATTTTATTTCTCTATTGCTAAGTTCAACTTGACCACTAGACTGAGGATGATAAGGTGATGATATTCTATGGTTAACATCATGCTTGGCAAGCATTTTGCAGAAAGCACCATGAATAAAGTGTGAAACACCATCAGTCATTAAATATCTAGGGACTCCAAACCTTGGGAAAATAACTTCCTTAAGCATTTTAATAGAGGTGTTGTGATCAGCACTATTGGTTGGAATAGCTTCTACCCATTTAGTAACATAATCAACATCAACCAAAATATGTGGATACCCATTAGAGGAAGGAAAAGGTCCCATGTAATCAAATCCCCAAACATCAAATGGTTCAACAGCAAGTGAATAGTTCATAGGCATTTCTTGACACTTACCAAAATTACCTATTCTTTGACATTCATCACAAGATAAGACAAATTTACGGGCATCCTTAAAGAGAGTAGGCTAATAAAATCCAGATTGCAATACCTTGTGAGCAGTTCTATCTCCGGCATGAGTCCTCTATAAGCTTCGAAGTGACATTTCTGTAGGATTCATCCCTGTTCATGCTCAAGTACACAACGTCTAATAATACCATCTACTCCTTCTTTATAATGATGTGGGTCATCCCAAAAGTAGTGTCTTAAATCATGGAAGAATTTTTTATTTTGTCGATAAGTAAAGCTAGGTGGTAAATATTTACCAACAATGTAATTCGCATAATCAGCATACCAAGGAGTATTATGAGCAACATTTATTGCAGCTAACTGCTCATCAGGAAAACTATCATCAATAGGTACTGGGTCATCAGGCACTTTTTCAAGCCTAGATAGATTATCAGGTAAGGGGTTCTCAGCTCCTTTTCTATCAATGATATGTAAATCAAATTCTTGTAACAAGGGAACCCATTGAATAAGTCTAGGTTTAGCATCTTTCTTTTCCATAAGATATTTAATAGCAGCATGATCGGTGTGAACAATTACTTTGGAATCTACAATATAAGGTATAAATTTATCACAAGCAAACACCACTGCTACGAATTCCTTTTTAGTAGTAGCATAATTTCGTTGAGCACTATCTAGAGTTTTACTAGCAGAATGAATAACATTCAATTTCTTATCAACTCTTTCTCCTAGAACAACATCATCAACATAATCACTAGCATCACACATAATTTCAAAAGGCAAGCTCCAATCAGGTGGTTGAACAATAGGTGCAGAAATTAAGGCTTTCTTGAGTGTTTCAGAGGCTTCTAAAAAATCATCATCAAAAACAAAAGGAATATCCTTTTGCAAAAGATTCGTAAGAGACCTAGAAATTTTAGAAAAGTCTTTGATAAATCTCCTACAGAAACCAGCAGGACCTAAGAAACTATGAATACCTTTTATATTATTAGGAGATGGCATTTTCTCAATTGCATCAACCTTAGCTTTGTCCACTTCAATACCTCTTTCAGAAATTTTATGACCCAAGACAATTCTTTCATTAACGATAAAGTGGCACGTCTCCCAATTCAAGACAAGATTTGTTTGTTCATATCTCTGCAAACCTCGATCAAGATTGCTTAAATAATCATCAAAAGACTTCCCATAAACAAAGAAGTCATCCATGAAAACCTCAATAGTCTTTTCACAAAAGTCAGAGAATATAGTAGTCATACAACTTTGAAAAGCAGCAGGTGCATTACATAAACCGAAAGGCATACGTCTATAAGCATAAGTTCCAAAGGGACAAGTAAAAGTGGTCTTTTCTTGATCAGGTTGAGAAACAGGTATTTGTGAAAAACCAGAGTATCGATCAAGGAAGCAAAAAAGTGTGTGCTTAGACAATCTTTCAAGCATTTGATGAATAAAAGGCAGAGGGTAATGATCTTTTCTAGTTGCTTTTTTTAATTTTCTTAAATCAATTACCATTCTATAGCCTGTACCAATTCTTTGCGGAATAAGATCATTCTTATCATTAGGAACAATAGTTATACCTCCGTTCTTAGGGACACAATGAACACGACTTACCCATCTACTCTCAGCTATAGGATAGATTATACCTGCTTCCAGAAGTTTTAATATTTCCATTCTTACCACTTCCTTCATTTTTGGATTTAACCGACGTTGGTGATAAACAACGGGTTTAGCATCAGGTTCCATATTAATTTAGTGCTGACATATAGTGGGACTAATGCCCTTTAAATCATCAAGAGTATATCCAATAGTAGCTCGGTGCTTCCTTAGAACTTTCAATAATCTTTCTTCTTCATGTTCTGAAAGGTTAGCACTGATAATAACAAGATATATCTTACTTTCATCAAGATAAGAATATTTCAAAGTGTCTGGCAATTGTTTTAGTTCAAACACATGATCACCTTTAGGTCGAGGAGGACCTGCTAGAGTTTCAATAGGCAAATTGTGTTCAAGCATAGGACGTTGTTCAAAGAAAATCTTATCTATTTCCTTTCATGCATATGTAAATCATTTTCATCGTCTAGCAAATATTGTTCTATTGGATAAGTAGGAGGCACAACAATAGAAGCAAGACCAAATAATTCATCTTCACTAGGAAATTCTTTTTCATGAAGCTTTCTACTAAACTTGGAAAAATTAAACTGACGAGACTCATCACCAAAACTAACACTGACAATTTGTTTCTTCCAATCTATTCTAGCATTAACGGTGTTAAAAAGGTCTACCAAAGATAATGGGACAAAAGTCATCTTGTGGGGAATCAAGAACAAGATAATCAGTAGGTATTTTATTTTCCCACACAAGACTTCAACATCTCTAACAATTCCAATTGGTTATACAGTGTCTCTATTAGCAAGTTTAATAGTAACATCTATGTCTTCTATCTCTGCGGGTGCTATGTCATTCATAACTTCTTGATATAAGGTGTAAGGAATAGCACTCCCACTAGCACCTATGTCACATAAACCTTGATAACAGTGATATCCTATTTTAACTGAGACAACGGGCATGCCAACAACAGGTCTATGTTTATCTTTTTACCAGGTTTGGCAATTCTAGCAGCTTCTTCACAAAAGTAAATAACATGCCCATCTACACTTTCGTCCAAGATATCTTTAACCATAGAAATACTTGTTCCACTTTAATTTGTTCATCAGGTTTAGGTGTTCTAATATAGCTTTTGCTAAAAATAGTTGAAACTTTAGCATGTTCCTTTATCCTAATAGGGAAACGTGGTTTCTCAATATAAGCAGAAGGAACAACTAGATCAACATTGTAGTGTATACTTTCTTCTTTAACTGGTACCGGTTCTTTGATTTCTTCTTTAATGGGTGGGTGATACTTGAACCACTTGTCTTTAAGGAGATCAACATGAGTAGTAAATGATTCACAAAAGGAGGCTAATATCTCATAGTCAAGTCCATATTTTGTGCTAAAGTTTTGAAAAGCATCGATATCCATAAAAGATTTAACACAATTATACTTAAGTTCAATACCTTATTATTTACCTTCGTCGAGTTCACAATTTTCAGAGTTGCGTTTAATTCTTTCCGAAAGATCCCACTGGAATTCAATAGTCTTCTTCATAAAAGAACTAGCACAAGAGGTATCGAGCATTGTTTGATCATTACGAGAAAGCCGAGCATAAAAGTTCTGGATAATAATTTATTTTGAGAGCTCGTGATTGGGGCATGAATGTAACATTGACTTAAGACTCCCGCAAGCTAGAGCGATACTTTCTCCTTCACAAGGCCAAAAATTATATATATAATTCCGATCACGATGAACTAGATGCATAGGATTTTTTTTGATGGAACTCTAATTTCAAACGATTCCAATTCCAAGACCTAATATCATCGCATAGCCTATACCATGCCAATGCTTTTCCCTTCAAAGATAAAGGGAATTTTTTCACAATTTGATCCCCGGGTAAACCAGCAAGCTTGAGCAATCCAGAAATTTGTTCTACATATATCAAGTGCATATTAGGATGTTCGGTTCCATCTCCTGCATAAGGATTAGCTAGCAGTTTTTGTATCATACCCGAAGTAATTGCATATTCAATATTTTGAGTAGGTGCAGAAGGTTGAGGGGTAGCTAATTGTGGTTCCGGCCGAGGTGAAGATACCTCGAACAAACCCCTCAAAGGATTGTTTTCCATAGTAATAAGTGACAATGAATTTCAACACACTCTATAAATGTTTCCTTACCAAATTCCACTTACCAAAGGCGCTTCACTCCCTAGAAACGGTGCCAGAAAAAAGCCTTGATGACCAACATGTACAGGGGATCAATTGTAGCTCCTTTCGATAGGTAAGAGTGTTGAACCCAATGAGGAGAAGAAGGAAATGACAAGTGGTTTTCAGCAAGGTAATTTCTACAAGCAGTAAAATAGTCGGTAACACATAGTTTGATAGCAAGATAATTTGTAACGTACAAGTAACGATTGTAGCAATAAAAGTGCAGGAAGGTAGCCCAATACTTTTGAGGCAAAGGACAGGCCAAAACGGTCTCTTATGATAAGCAAAGTGTTCTTGAGGGTACACGGGATTTTCATCTAGTCACTTTCATCATATTGGTTTGATTTGTGTTCAGTACTTTGATAATTTGATATGTGGGTGGACCGGTGCTTAGGTGCTGTTGTTACTTGAACAAACCTCCTACTTATGATTAACCCTCTCGCAAGCATCGGCAACTATGAGAAAAGTATTAAGAATAAATTCTAACCATAGCATTAAATTTTTGGATCCAATAGGTCCCTTATGGAATAGCGCATAAACTGGGGTTTAAGCTTCTGTTAGTCTCGCAACCCATCATCTAATTGCTACTCCACAATGCATTCCGTTATGCCCAAATATTGTGAAGTTTCATGTAGTCGACGTTCACATGACACCACTAAGGGAATCACAACATACATACTATCAAAATATCAAACACATATCAAGTTCACATTATTAGTTGCAACATGATTTCTCCCGTGACCTGAACAACTAAAGTAACTACTCACAAATGATAATCATGCTCAAGATCAGAGGAGTATTAAATAGCACATTGGATCTAAACATATAATCTTCCACCAAATAAACCATACAGTAATCAACTACAAGATGTAATCAACACTACTAGTCACCCACAACCACCAATCCATAGTTCCGGTAACAAGATTGAACACAAGAGATGAACTAGGGTTTGAGAGGAGATGGTGCTGTTGAAGATGTTGATGGAGATTACCCTCCCTAAGATGGGAGAGTTGTTGGCGATGATGATGACGATGATTTCCACCTCCGGGAGGGAAGTTCGCCTGGCGGAATCGCTCCGCTGAAGGGCAAGAGTGCTCCTGCCCAAGTCCTCTCCTCATTTTTTCTAGGTCAAAATGACTTATATACAGGAAGATGGGCACCAGAGGTGGGCCTGGGTGAGCACAACCCACTAGGGCACGCCTGGACTCTCTTGCGCGCCCAGGTGGGTTGTGCCCACCTGGTGGGCCGCCTTTGGTAGTTATTTGCTCCAATATTGTTCATATATTTGATAAAAAATCTCCGTGAAGTTTCAGCTTGTTTGGAGTTGTGCATAATAGGTGCCCTGACGTAGCTTTTCTAGGTCCAGATTGCCAGCTGCCAGAATTCTCCCTCTTTGTGTATACCTTGCATATTATGAGAGAAAAGGCATTAGAATTACTCCCAAAAGAATTATTATGGATAAAAACATGATAAATAATAGTAAGAAAACATGATGCAAAATGGATGTATCATGCAACAACCTTCCCTTTTTTATTGCATTTCTTCTCTTTTTATCGATGGCTTATAATCTTTTTTATGTTTGGCCAGATCTAGGAAAATTAGAGGAAAAGGAGAGAAAAGTCCAAGAGAGAAAGGATTTGAAGAATATGAAGCCATGGCTTATGAAGGTTTCGAACCCCGTCAATTGGCCTGTGCAACTTCTCCGTCAGCACCTCGACAGCCACCACCCGAAGTGAACATCAAAAGGAAGAAGATAAAAAGGTGGATATCCCACCTAGGGAAACCAGGAGCAAGGCTGTTAAGACGCCTTGGAACACAAGGCGCAAGGCAAATATGTGGAATGCAAGTTGTAAACTTTGAACATTAAGAATTTGTACCAAGGTTGTGAAAACTTGTATGGTTAAATAATTCTATTCGTACTTTGATGTGAAATTTGAGGCAAAATTTGAATTTGAGGTAGAATAAATTTAAATATTAGGCAAAATTTGAATTTGAACCAACACTTGAAGTCCGATATGTGGTGTGATGTAGCAATGTTTGCTTATATATTATAAACATTAGGTGATCAATCCAATCTCTTTTGCGTGGTAAAACTTATAGTTATGGGAAATGTGCTCCAAATGTGCTCCGAAGCTAGGGTAAACCGCCCCATTTGTAATCAAGTATTTGTTTTGGACCTACTCTAAATGAGACAAATAATTTTTATTAACACCTATTCAATCTATATAGTGTAGATTCGAAGTCTCACTATTTATTGAATTAATCTTCATTTTTTTTACATTTTTTTGAAATTAATGTCAATTTATAGAAAACCATTAAAACATGTTTCAAATGTGAAAAAGAAAACTAAGTTTAGATCCTTCTTATTCACCTTGAAATGATGCTTTGGTGATTTTTTTAATTTTTCAAATAACCTACCTCCTTTCCTTGAACTCTCTGTAACGTTGTACGTGATAGCTCATTTGTGTGAAGGTTTTTTCATGAAAATGTCCATAGAACAAGTTTATGATTTTTTGTTGGTAACATGTCACATAAGACAAAACTTTGTGGAGGTTTTATATTTTTTAATTTTTTTAAAATAATGGTGCTCATTTAACCATGATCGTGCCAGCTAGTTTTTTCAAATGACCGTAGACCAACTTTAGTATTTTTCCTCGTTAGTGCATCTTATAAAACCACGGCTCATGAAGGTTTCATATTTTTTGGATTTTTTAAATTAGTTATGCTCAGTCAAGCACTAGATAACCACGTTAACCAACTCAAAACCCTCTAAACCCCTTGGGGTTTCTCCTAACCCTAGCTCCGAACATCAGCAGTCTAATCATACCCTAGCGCCAAGCGACAACCCTCAGATATGGTCCTCTAGAAGGAATTCTGCAGTGAGGGTGCATGCAGGCTCCGCGTTGTTGGATCACCAGGGCAGCTCCGCATCGTTGGATACTTTGGCGATCCGCGAGACGTTTGTTGTGCTCTCCCACCATTGCATCCCCTGTCTTCTTCTTCTTCTACGGCGACCAGATGATCCACTTGTTGGTGCAAGAAACCCTGGATCCGTTGCGGAGACTGTGCAAAGGCACAAGGACAAGACTGAAGCATGAACTTAAGTCAGAGATTGAGGGACCAAGATATTTGAAGAACCAACATACAGCTAAGAGGGACAAAGATCAAGCCAGAGGAGCAATATATCGGCAAGAGAAGGGCCTCCCTTGTCGGGCAAGCGAGCCCGGCAAGGGGCGATGCCACCACCAGAAGCAGGTAGCCCAGACACCCCGGCAAGGTCTGTCAGGGCTCGCGGGGGTAGAACCACCCCACCAACCACTCAAGCATGACCCACATCAGTAATTAGTGCGGTGTGAAGCTGTAGGGTGATTAAGTGGCAGCCATTCGCCACATGGAAACAATTTACTACAGAAGAAACCCGCAGATGACACCCTTCCTGCGACGTGTCAAGAGAACAGGCACGGAGCTGGCAAGATAGCCCGACAAGCCTTGCTGGGTAACCAGTGATGTGACACTAAGCGGTGCATTTAATGCACCCTGTCAACCCGCAGAGTTAGCTATGATAGCACTGGTCACTATCATATCAATGGATAATGAATAAACTGCCATTGTGGTGACCCCTTGATCTATAAAAGGAGGCCCATGGCACCCGTAGGAAGGGTTGGGAAGTTGACGAACCCACACCCCCATACGCGTGTAGTCGCTGCTGCCTGATAAGTCTCCAATGAATCTATAATTTTTTATTGTTCCATGTTGTTTTATTATCAATCTTGGATGTTTGATAATCATTGTATAGTCATTTTATATCATTTTTTGGTACTAAGGTATTGACACAGTGCCAAGTGCTAGTTCTTATTTTTTTCCGTGTTTTTTACATCGTAGAAAATCAATATCAGACGGAGTCCAAATGCGATGAAACTTTACGGAGATTTTTTATGGACCAGAAGTAACATGTTGGGCCCTAGTTGCACCTGGGGGGAGTCCCGAGGAGGGGACAACCCACCAGGGCACGCCGGGATACCCCGGCATGCCCTGATGGATTGTGCCCACCTCGGGTGCCCCACGGACCGCCTCTTTGCTCAATAAATACCCCAAAAATACAAGAACCCTAGAAGGGTTGACGAAATTTTCATCCAGTCGCCGCAGAGTCTAGAACCACCAGATCCTATCTAGACACCATCTAGGATGGGTTCACCACATCCATTGGTGCCTCTCCCATGATGCATGAGTAGTTCTTTGCAGACCTTCGGGTCTGTAGTTAGTAGCTAGATGGCTTTCTCTCTCTCTCTCGCTGAATTCTCAATACAATGGTCTCTTGGAGATCCATATGATGTAACTCTTTTTGGGGTGTGTTTGTTGGGATCTGATGAACTTTGAGTTTATGATCAGTCATATCTTTTTATATCCATGGAAGTTATTTGAGTTTCTTTGATCTCTTTATGCATGATCTCTTATAGCCTCGTATTTCTTCTCCTATTTTTGGGTTTTGTTTGGCCAACTTGATATATTTATCTTGCAATGGGAAGAGGTTCCCGGTAGTGGGTTCGATCTAACGGTGCTTGATCCCAGTGACAGAAAGGGAAACAGAACGTATGTATCATTGCTACTAAGGATAAAAATATGTGATCTATATCTACGCAATAGATAAACGGATCTTGTCTACATCATGTCATCGTTCTTATTGCATTACTCCATTTTTCCATGAACTTAATACACTAGAGGCATGCTGGATAGCGGTTGATGCAGGCAGGAGTCAGTCTACTAATCTTGGATGTGATGCCTATGTAATGATCATTGCCTGGATATCGTCATAATTATTTGAGGTTCTATCAGTTTCCCAATAGTAATTTTTTTACCCACCGTTTTCTATCTTTCTTGAGAGAAACCACTAGTGAAACCTACGGCCCCCGAGTCTTCTTACTCATATATTTGCTTATGATCTACTTTTCCTTTGAATTTTTATTCAGATCTATTAAACCAAAAATAAAAAAATACTTAGCTGCACTTTATTTTATTTATGATCTATTATTTCAATCTACTACAAATTTCTAGCATCGTTAACCGAAAGGAATTGACAACCCCTTTAACACGTCGGGTTGCGAGGTGTTGTTATTTGTGTGCAGATGCTGTTTACGTTGTGTTACTTGGTTCTCCTAATGGTTCGATAACCTTGGTTTCATCATTGATGGAAATACCTACCTTCACTGTGCTACATCATCCCTTCCCCTTTGGGGAAATACCGATGTAGTCCTAGCAGACAGGAGCTTTCTGGCGCTATAGTCAATGAGCAATCACTGCCGTACGGCAACCCCTCCCGGGCAAGTGTATTGCGCTCCACCATCCCCATTCTACCATCAATCCACTAAAGCAGGAGTAGGGTCTTATGCCTCGCGGCAGCCCGAACCTGGGTAAATTGCTTGTGTGCTCTCTGCCGTGCTACCGTGCACTGTTTGCTCTTTGCGCAATGCGACGTCCCCTTGCCAAACCAGCAAGGGGTCTCCTGGTCCCATAGGTGGCCATGGATATCCCGCAACATCTTTGGCGCGCCAGATAGGGGAACTCGCTTGCATGAACCTGAAAGCATGCACAACGCGTCATCTTCTTCACCATCTTTGTCTTTGATGATGCCATCGACCATGGCGCCTAAGAAGAAGAATTCCGGCCCTTCGGCCCATCCGTCCACCTCGAAGGCTCCACCACCCACGGCCTCTAGTGCCTCGGAGGATGCGGGGCGAGCGAGGACGTGAACGCTGCTGGGGGTGTGATTGGAGTAGGTGGCGCCATCGGCACTCCCCCCGCGGCCGACACGGGGGCTGGAGATGTCGAAGGAGAACAACATCAGCAACGCCTTGGCGGTCATGCTCCACAAGGTGCGGGCAAGGGGTCACTCCGTCTGCACCATCTCCTCCCACTAACGGGCACAACCATAGCAACGGCGCTCAGTACGGGGTGAGCCATCGCTTTTCGGCTGCTCCCACCGCGGGAGCGACCGCGGCCCATGTGCCTCCTCCCGGACGAGCTGACCAGACCGCTGCGCTCGAAGGAACCATTGACCCTCAAGCACAACCGCCGCGTGACCCCGCTGCCCAGATGGTCGTCCCACAATTGCGTGGACGCGGCACCACTGCCGTTGCCGCCGCTGGCGCTATCAGGAGCCATGCGACAGTTCGGTCGCCGTCATCAACATCTATGCCGAGCACAACCACGGAGGCTATGGCGTGAGCTCAGTTGCTACTGAAGTTTCTGCCAGCGGCTGAGGAGATGGATGAATGGCATGTCACCATCCAGAGCTTGCTCGGTTTCGCCGAAGCTAGGGGCTCACGACGAGCTGGCCTGCCATGACCTCCCCAAGCGACAGCAACCGCCCGTACTGCTGGCCGAACGGAGGGGGTCGTCTCCATGGTGCAGTCCCCACCACGGCAGCCGACACGGGCGCAGCTGAATCAAGACCCCGATGATGTCTTAGTGGCCTCTTTTAACCCGCGAGCACGTCCAGGCCAACGTCGAGTCCTGGAGGATAGGCGGCGGGAGACGCGTGCGTCGTCATAGATAGGCGCCACGACGACCTCCGCCAGACCGACGGGTGCGGCGGCCTCAACGTCGACGAGCCTGCACTCGGTGTTGGCGGGTGCCTACCTTTCGAGGTCGGCTACTCTGCCTTTACACGAGAGCTGCGGCAAGTCCGTTGGCCATTCGTTCACATGTTCAATCCATAGATACCTGAGAAGTACGACGGGAGGCTGGACCTGGCAGAGTTCCTGAGCATCTACATCATCGTTGTTCAGGCTGCCGGGGGAAGAGATGAGAAGCTATTCGCCAAATACTTCACTTTTGACCTCAAGTCCAACGTGAGGTCTTGGATGATGCACCTGCTGGAGAACTCCATTTCGTCATGGGCAGATCTGTGCCACGAGTTCATCGGTGCCTTCACCAGTGGCCACCAAGAGCCCGACATGCCCAGCGTCCTGCAACTTCTATAGCAGAAGGAAGGAGAAACTCTCCGTAAGTATTTTCAGATATTCGGTAAAGTTCATAGCAGTATTCCAAATATCCATCCGGCAGCCGTTATAGCAGCCTTCCAGTCCAATGTGCGCAACCGTCGCTTTCGTTCTAAGACGAATGTGCGGTTGCCCAAGACTGTGAACAAGTTGTACACACTGGTGGATAAGTGTGCTCGGATGGAGGATGGAAGGAAGTTGCCCGGTGAGGAGGATTGCATAAATGTTGATTCAGAGGATGAAGATGAATCAACGAGTTAGAGAAAGGGAAAGAAGCGCAGTAATAAGCCAAGAGATAAGGCAGTGATGATTGTAGAAGGTTCGGGCACACCTAGTACTGGCAAGAAGGCCAAGGCTGAGGCCCCCAACAAGGAAGTTGCCGCTTGCACATCTTGCTGGGAAGCCGCTACCGCCGAGAAAGCTGGGAAAGGTTATGGCCCGTACTGCAAGATCCACCGGACCGAGGGACATGGCCTCCAGGAGTGTTACCAGGTTGAGCAGCTTGTCAAGAAATAGGGAGAGGAATATGATAAGCGTGACAAGGAAAAAGGTCAGTATGCCACTAGCGGAAAGGGGCGAGGCAGTGAAGCAAATCGCCCCAACAAACCCTTTTGAAACCAGGGAAAACCCGCCAGGGGTCAAGAGAAGGAAGTTTGTGATGATGTGACTGACAAAGGGAGTGAAGACGAAACCAATGAGAAAGAATTTCAGAAGGCCACTGATGCCCTATGCATTGATGGGGGTGCATCTTTGCACGCCTCCCACTGCCAGCTCAAGCGATGGGCACGAGAGACCAATGCTGTGGAGCCAGCGCCAAAGGCTCAGAAACCGCTCAAATGGTCCCGCACGCCAATCATCTTTGATGAGGAGGATCACCCTGGCTGCACCACCACGGTAGGATGCTTGCCATTGTTGGTCTCCCCGACAATTCGCAATCTCAAGGTCACAAAGATGTTAGTAGATGGCGGGGCCGGGTTGAATCTGATTTCTCCAGCAGTCATCAGCAAGCTTCAAATAGGAGAAGAAGAGTTAGAGGTTACCGGCATGTTTCAAGGAGTTAACCCCGACAGGAGCCATCCTAAAGGGAAGATTATGTTGTCGGTGATGTTTGGGGGAGAACTGAACTACCAGACAGAGAAGGATGTGTTTGATGTGGTTGATCTCCCCCTGCCGTAAAATGGGATTCTTGGACGCACGGCCGTGGACAAGTTCATGGCAGCATCCCACTATGCTTATAACACTGTGAAGCTGCCTGGGCCTCTTGCAGTCATCACTATCCCATCGAATGAGACGGATGCAATTGTCTGCATGGACAAGATGTACCGGGATGCAGTCGCAGCAGAGGCTACGGTAGCAACAACTCTCGCCAAGGAAAGCAAAGGAAAGAAGAGGGATTGTAGGACCTCTGGCAAGGAGTCCAGGAAGCGTGCCCCCTCCGAGTGCATGGCACCCGTTGACGACGTGCCGGAGTGTTCCCGCAGCAAGAGATCCAAGGTTGCTATACCCCAAGTGAAGAAGGTCCCGACAGGGCTGGCTGGAGTTGATAGTACTTTCACCATCAGTGCCACCCTTGATGAAAAATAGCAAAGCGCGCTCGTTGCCTTCCTGTGGGCGAATATCGATGTGTTTTCCTGGCAACCATCTGATATCCCCAGTGTTCCCAGGGAGGTAATCGAGCACTACCTTGTTGTCTTCCCACACGTCCGACCTGTCAAGCAGAAAGTTCGGAAGCACGCCTTGGAAAGGCAGTAGTTCATTGCTAAGGAAATCAAGAAACTAGAGGCAGCTAGTTTGGTCCGAGGAGTACTACATCCTACATGGTTAGCAAATCCAGTGGTAGTCCGGAAGGCTAATGAGAAATGGAGGCTTTGCGTTGATTTCACAGATCTCGACAAGGCTTGCCCGAAGGACCAATTTTCCCTTGCCGCGCATCGACCAGATTGTGGATTACACTTTGGGGGTGTGATTTTCTCTCCTTTCTGGACGCGTATTCCAGATATCACCAGATCTTCATGTCCAAAGAATATCAAGAGAAGACATCATTCATCACTCCATGTGGTACATACTGCTTTGTCCGCATGCCATTCGGACTAAAGAGTACCGGGTCCACTTTTGCAAGGGCAGTTCAGATTGCTTTTGAGCCACATTTACACAGAAACATAGAAGCTTATATAGATGATATCGTGGTCAAAACCAAGGATAAGACCACTCTTATCTAGGATTTGGAGGAGACATTTGCTAATCTGCGCAAGATCCATTTGAATCTTTATCCAGAGAAGTGTGTGTTTGGAGTCCCCTCCGACAAGATACTTGGTTTCTTCATGTCCCATCAGGGGATCAAAGCTAACCCCGACAATATCAAAGCCATCGAGCAGATCCAAGTACCAAGGACAGTTAGGGATGTGAGGCTCTTGACGGGATGTGTTGCCGCGCTAAGTAGATTCATTTCCAAGTCTGCCGAGCGTGCCATGCCGTTCTATAAAATTTTGAAGAAGGCAGTGCCTATGAAGTGGACCCATAAGCAGACACTGCTCTGCAGGAATTGAAAGCCTACCTATCCTAAGTGCCTACCTTGGTTGCACCCAAACCCTAAGAGTTGTTGTTGCTATACTTGGCAGCAACCGACCAAGTGGTCAGTGCGGCCTTGGTAGCACAACGAGAAGTGGATGAGGCAGAAGGCGGGCAGATAACGACAGAGTCAGAAAATGATCAAAATAGCAATGAGCACGACAGCGAGAGCAACCCCAAGGACGCGGCAAGGAAGAAAGTGGTG
This sequence comes from Triticum urartu, assembly GCF_003073215.2. Classification (NCBI taxonomy): domain Eukaryota; kingdom Viridiplantae; phylum Streptophyta; class Magnoliopsida; order Poales; family Poaceae; genus Triticum; species Triticum urartu. The sequence goes on along the minus strand of NC_053027.1, from coordinate 242,599,495 downwards.
CAGCGCCCAGTGTACTTCGTCAGCTCCTTGTTTCAAGGGGCTAGATTGAGGTACTCTGGCATGCAAAAGTTGATCTTTGGTCTCATTATGGCCTCAAGGAAATCGCGACACTACTTCCAAGTCCATGAGATCATGATTGTCACTCTTTTTCTGCTGCAAAGGATACTCCGAAACCCTGAGGCTACCGGCAGAATAGTGGAGTGGGCTTTGGAGTCATCCAGCTTTTGTTTGAAGTTTGGGAGCACATAAACTATTCAGAGCAGGGCGCTGGCAAAGGTTATTACAGAATGGATGCCAACCCCTGATGAGGAAGTGATAGAGATTGCAATCCCTAGCAAGGAATCACCCCAAATGGATTATGTGTTTTGATGGTGCTTTTTCCCTACAAGGTGCAGGGGCTGGCATGCTTCTCGTTCCCCCTCCGAGGAGCACTTTAAGTATGTCATCCAAATGCACTTTGCCCGGGAAGAAGCCACCAAGAATACAGCTGAGTATGAAGGGCTCCTTGCCGGGCTCAGAATTGCAATAGAATTGGGAATCAAGAAGTTGATCATACGAGGAGATTCACAACTTGTTGTGAGACAAGTCAACAAGGATTATCAAAGCCCATTGATGGAAGCATACGTCGAGTAAGTGAGCAGATTGGAGGAGCACTTTGATGGGTTGCAAACAGAGAATGTACCCAGTGCGGAAAACAGCGTAGCTGATCACCTGCCAAAGTGTGCTGCACAGAAGCTTCATGTGGAACCAGGAACTTTTGTTCTCCATCTCTCTCAGCCCCTCCATATCACCAGCCACAATGGCTCCGAAAAGGAGAAAGTTGGACTACGGTAAGCCTCTCTCGGTCAAGCCGTCCGCTCCCGGCAGAGACCCTGCCGGAAACAACTCCTCACAGCCTGCCAGACCACCCCCTCCAGCCGGGCCCATGGACCCCGCGAACGAGGCTGGTGCTCCCTAGCAGACAAGGTGCCGCTAGTCCTCGTTGTAGAGCCATAGGCTCCAACTTGGGAAAGGCACATTGTCCGCTTCCTCCAAACCGGAGAACTTCCCAGTGACCAAGATGATGCTGAGAAAGTAGCCCAGAGGGCCAGTATGTATCAGTTTGTCGATGAAACTCTATACAGAAGGAGGCCCAATGGTGTGAAATTGAAGTGTGTCTGCCGGGAGAATGGAAAGGAACTGCTGGCTAAGACTCATAGAGGAATGTGTGGCTCACACATTGGATCAAGGCAATTAGTTGGGAAAGCATTCCGGTAAGGATTCTATTGGCCCAGAGCCCTCCAAGATGCGGTCGAGCTCATCACGACATGTGAAGCCTGCCAGTTCCATTCCAAGAGAACACACTTGCCTGCCCAAGCCCTCCAGACAATCCCTTTATCATGGCCATTTTTGGTCTGGGGGCTCAATATCCTTGCCCCCTTCTGCCGAGCAATCGGGGGCTTTGAATTCTTGTTCGTCACCATCGACAATTTTACAAGGTGGCCACCAGTGACTGCCACGAGAAAGGTGACTGCTTAGTCAACTATTAAGTTCTTGAAAGAATCTGTGTGTTCTTTTGGAGTTCCGGCAAGGATCATCACCGACAACGACAACCAATTCAAGAGCCACGCCTTCATGCAATATGTTCGTACCCTAGGATGCAAGATCTCATCCGTGTCTGTGGCACACCCCTAGAGCAATGGAAAAGCTGAGAGGGCGAATGCTGACGTGCTATGTGGACTCAAGACAAGAACTTTCGATATGCTGCAGAAGCACGGCATGCGGTGGATGAAGGAGCTGCTGGTAGTTCTATGGTCCCTCAGAACGACACCTAACCGAGCTACCGGGCAGACTCCCTTCTCCCTGGTCTACGAAGTAAAAGCAGTAGTGACGCCCCGAGCCCGATGCGCCAGGTGTCTTCCAGTTATTCGCCATGATTGTCATTCGCTTGCGGGTTGCACATTCCCATGTCATCATGTGAATTTTACCTTCATGGTTTCCAAACTTGCATCCGTCTGGGTCTCCCAGTTCTCTCCATGTCCGTTTTGATCCCAACCACACTTGCACACACCCGCTGCACCGGTCGCACCTCCCAGATCTTGTTTCGTGAGCGGGAGAAAAACATTCTATGAATGGTCTGAGAGTTGACGAGTGGTCTTGGTACATCACCGGTAGACTGCCTCTCAAATTTTGTTCCATTTGGAGGTCGTTTGATGCCCCAATGGTTAACCACGTTGACCATCGGACCCCTTTCTCTTTGCAGCCCCGCACCCCTTCAGAACAGCCCACTAGCCCATCTAAACCCCTTCCATTATCTCCGTTGTTGGATCATGGTCGTGTGGGCGAAAACGGCACCTCAATACCCCTCTCCTAGCTCCCAGAATCTATATAAACACCTCGCCCTCCAAAATCCCGGATCAAACCAGAGCCCCCCTCCTCCTCTCACAGCCGAACACGTCCGCCCGGCGGCTGGACGCGTCCGCCGCCCATCGTTCATCCAGCCGTCACAGCCCATCGTCCAACTAGCCGCTACCTTGTGTCGCCTCCACCGCTGCCCGTCTCGCGCGCCGCCGCCGCCCGCCGAAGCCCATCGCGGGCCCGCCCAGGCCAGGATCTGCGCCACCGCCGCCCGCGGGTGCCTGTGCGCCCGAGCCACCCGACTCCGCTGCCATGCGACCTCGCGGCCCGGTGCCGCGGCCTGACTTTGCCGCCTCGCGTTGCCGGAGAGCACCGCCCCGCCGACCTCACCGCGCCGCCTCCGTCCCGCGCCCCCTCGACTGCTCCGCCACCTTCGCTCCCTCGCCGTCGTCGACATCCTCCATGGTGCCTCCCGCTCGTCGTCGGCGCCTCCTCCGGCGAGATCCGGTCGCCGTCGCCCCATATCCGGCCACCCCGACTCTGGCCACCGCCCTGATCCATGCCGGAGCCACCGTCTTCGTCGTCACTGGCTTCCCCTACCACGTATGGACCCGCTCTGCGACCCGGCCCGCTCCGCGGCCGATCCGCTCCGTTGAGGTTAAATTTTCGTCCAAGTCCCTGGATCTGTGTTGTTAACTGTGCATGTTTGAACCATCATAACTTTGTGCATGTTGCTCCCGTTTGTGTGTATGATATGTCAAAATGTTCATCTCTAAGTGCTCTCGATGATGGTGTAGTTTGCATGCATGTTACTACTTGTCTTGATGCCTTAATCCTCATTGCAGAAGTGCTAAATGTTATAATCTGCTGGAAATTGACATAACTTGCTGATTTGTCTTTTTCATAGCATTTAGTGTGTTTATCTTTTGAGCATCATGTCAACATATTTTAGGAGCATATTCATGCTATCTTTACAGTGGTGCAATCCATGTATTTTTATGTGCCATGTGGTGACTAGTACAAGCATGCAAAGTAGGGTACTTGATGTTGCTGATTTCAGTGACTGTGTTTTCTGCCAAGTCTGAACCTGCTAAATTATGTTGCCATGTTAACTTAATGCTACTAGTGAATCCATGCATAATCTGGAGATGCTCAGTAAGGTTGTTTTGTAGATCTTTTTATGCTCTATACATCCATCTCCTTGTTTTCAATTACGGCCTTTTGTATCTTGTCATTACCATGCTCTAAATTTGCTAAATAATGTTTCTATCAGCCTGTTCTCAGTGAGTTCATTTTTGCCATGTGAATAGCTAGTGATCTATGCATCTTATTACCATGTCCTTGACATGAGTAGTTACACAAACATGTCTTTTTGCTGTTGGTTATATTCACATGCCATGATATGCTTTGATATGAGTTGCACAAGCTTGGAAACATGCCTACCTGTCGGTGTTCCTGCCATGTTCAGTTTATTTCACTAAGTCTGTGAATCTGTTATCATTTGCAATCTTGCCATGATGTTTTGAGCATGTTCTATTGTTTTATAGCAGTAGCTTAGTGTTCATGTTTTGTAGGGATTAATATGTACATACTTTCAGTGCCCTTTGATGCCATGAAATGTTCCTGTAACATATACTTCTGTTGTCTCAAAGTATGCATCATGAGTCTGTTTTCTGCCATACTTTGTTTTTCACTAAGTCCAAGAATCTGTTATAACTTGCAATCTTGTCTTAATGATTACCATTGATTTAGTGGTTATATGGAGATGCTTAGTAATAATGTTTCGCTATGCTTAACCTATAATTTAATGCCACTCTTTTGTTTGCCATGATCTTGCATTGTAGCATGTTTTTTTCATGCCTCCAACATGTCACCATGTTATCCTTGCTCACATGTATGCCCTATTTTTCACTAAGTCATAATTTGTGTTATAAAGTTGTCTTTTGCTTTGATCATGTTGGATTAATCCTGATGACTATGAACCTGAACCTTGATGTTATTTGAAGCATGTAATCTGTACTTTGAGTGCATGTTAAGTTTGTGTCCATATGTTTCCTGTAGCATGTTGTTTCCTAGATTGCAAAGTGCTTAGTTGCTCTTTAGGGCAGATTGTGTTTGAAATATGTATTGAGTGTATGTGTTGAACTGTGGCTCCGTTTGGAGCATGCTCTAGATGAAAATTGGTTGGTTTTGCATTTAGTTTCATCATTCCATGTTGCATCCATGTTTTGGAGTGTTTGTGATTGTGTCTGTAAGCATTTTGCATCAATGTCATGTTTAACTTGTTTTACTCATATCTTCTAGGCCGTAACTCCGAATTAAATGAACTTTATATGTAACTTGACTAGAAAGATGCGTAGATCATCATTGTGCACTTTAACTTGCTATTTAACAACTTCAACATAACATGTTATTCAGATCTGGTGCAATGTCGAAATTTGCATATGAGGACTTACCGGAGTTGTTATATGTTGCTTCCGGCCTCATTTAAACTTGCTTTAATGTGATGTTCTTGTATGCATCATCTCTTGCCATGAGTAGCATGATATAGAATTGTCATGCATCATACTTTGTTGAGCATCTTGTCATGTTTTGTGTTGTGTGTTTACCATGTTGTTTGCTTCTTTCCGGTTGTGCTTCTTCTCGATAATTCTTGTCTCGTTGTGATCGTGAGGATTCGTTCGACTACGTGTGTTTGTCTTCTTCATGGACTCGATCTTCTTCCTAGTGGGATTTTAGGCAAGATAAACGTCACCTTGGATCTCACTACTATCTTTACTATGCTAGTTGTCTCAATGCTATCGCTATGTCACGCTACCTACCACTTGTTTGTCAAGCCTCGCAAATTGCCATGATAGCCTCTAACCTTTTCCACCATCCCAGCAAACTGTTGCTTGGCTATGTTACCACTTTGCTCAGCCCCTCTTATAGAGTTGGTTGCAGGTGCAGTTGTAGGTTGTCATGGATATCATGGGATATCACAATATCTCTTATTTACCTAATGCATCTATATACTTGGTAAAGGGTGGAAGGCTCGGCCTTTTGCCAGGTGTTATCTTCCACTCTTGTCGCCCTAGCTTCCGTCATACCGGTGTTATGTTCCTTGATTTTGTGTCCCTAACATGATGAGGGTTTATAGGCCCCTCTTGACAGTTTGCTTTGAATAAAACTCTTCTATCAAGGCCCAACATTGGTTTTACCATTAGCCTAATAACAACTAAAACTTGCTTAGGGACGGGCTAGCAACCGAGGACTCTTAATCAACCCCCGGGCCAATGGTCCTCATGAGTGTTGGTCCAAACCGCACGATGTCCGACACACCTTGGGCAACCAGGGTCTCAGCCAACCCGACGTCTGGCCCATATGGTGTACCCTAAGAACGAGATACGTGCGACTCCTATCAGGCTAGATTGGTGCATCGGGAGGTCTTACTGGTTTTATTTTACAATTGTTGGAATGTCTTGTGCACCGGGATTCCAAGTCTGATCGGAGGGTCCGGCGATTGAGGATTGTCTCTGCGGGTCGTGAGCTTGTCATGGGCTAAGTTGGGACACCCGTGCAGGACTTAAACTTTCGAGAGCCGTGCCCGTGGTTATGTGGTAGATGGGAATTTGTTAATATCCGGTTGTAGTCGACTTGAAATAAACTCAATTAAAATACACCAACCGCATGCGTAACTGTGACTGTCTCTTTTCGTGGAAGTTCGAGAGGAGAACACGGTTGGGTTATGTTTGAACGTAAGTAGTTCAAGATCACTTCTTGATCATTACTAGTTTGCGACCGTTGCATAGTTTCTCATCTTAATCTTGTACTCGTAAGTTAGCCACCATACAATGCTTAGCCGCTTGCTGCAACCTCACCACTTATCCTTTCCATACCCATTAAGCTTTGCTAGTCTTGATACCCATGGTAATGGGATTGCTGAGTCCTCGTGGCTCACAGTTTACTACAACAACAGTTGTAGGTACAGGTAATGCGACGATCATGATGTGAGAGCGATGTTTACTTGTTTTGGAGTTTTTCTTCTGCTTCTTCTCTGATTGAGGGTTAGGTTCCTGGTCGGCAGCCTGGGCTAGCAGGTTGGATGTCGTTTGAGTTTCTGTTTGTGTTTCATCTATAGTCGGATGTTGTTCTCATGTATGATGTTTTTTGTATTCTTGTGGCGTTGTATGCCGTTTGTATGTATCCCCAACTATTATGTAGCTCTATCCTTGGTGGGACCTTCGAGTTAATCTTGGGTAGGATCGCATATTGGGCGTGACAACGGTTATCCCCACGGAACTCATTTACGTGTCCCCTCGAGTGCCTGCCCACGATGAAGTAGCGCAAGATCAGCACCAGCGTGATGACGTTGTGCTACTCGAGGAGAACCATCTCCAGGATGCTACGCGTATTACATGCTACTAGCAAGCCCCGCACTGCCATCACAGCCGCAGGGTTCATGCTCGGTGTTTTGAGGAAGGTGACCTTGTCCTTAGGCGCGTTCAGTCCGCCAAGGGTACAAACAAGTTGTCTCCGAAGTGGGAAGGACCTTACCTAGTGGTACAAGTCACCAGACCCAGCGCAGTCTGTCTAGATACCAGAGATGGCACTTAGCCGCCAAACTCATGGAATATTGAGCATCTACGCAAGTACTAGCCGTAAGGCGCGAGGCTGTCAGGCACTGCCCGGCAGGCACCCTTTTCTACAGGCCCTGCCTCAGCTGCATGTAACCCCTTGTACAGAGCCGGGGCGATGACCCCATGCAAGATAAAATAAAGAAGCATTGTACGGGGGGGGGGGGGCAACTAAGATTGCATGCATGCATGAGCACACCAAGATCACTGCATAAGCATTTCATTAGCATTAGCATTTGCATTTGCATATGCATATAGATTGGATTGCATCATGCATTCTTTCTCATGAACTTAGCTTCGACAAGGGATGAGAAGATTGCACGGCACAGCGATCCCCGGCAAGCCAAACAGGTAAGTTTTAGCTCTTGTCCATTAGTGTTCTGTAAAGCTATAACTTTGCATGAGAAAACCTCGCCCCTCTTTTGAAACTTAGGTGCTCCCATCCATGACTCGAACGTTGCTTTAGTCAGGATGGTCGCAGTGGCCTTTGGTAAAAAGGAGCTGGCGGGGGGCTGGCCCCTCTGTCTGTCCCCCGGTACACAAAGAGGGTGCTGTCAGGATATCCTGCTTGGGAAATCTCGTGTATTTTCATTAAAGAGGAACTCCACCTCTGCATGGACATACACATGCATGCGTTCCCAGCAAGGTTCATATTTTTGATTTATATGCTAATACAAGTACAAGCATTACAGAACATAAAGATGGCCTTGAGCGATTACATTATTTGAATTAAAATTTGGCAATTTCCTACAAATTTAAGATTGAAAAAAGATAAGTGCCCCGTGATCCTCTCTTTTTGTTTTCCCTCCTTCATGCACTACAGCGGAAGGAGGAAAAGATGAGAAAAGGAGCACCCAAGCAGGAGCCCACCCCGGTCCCTTTGGGGCCCGTCGGGCGCGGTTCGACAAGACCGGGAGTGGTGAGGCTTCGAAGGAGGAGTGCGGGTGACGGGGCGGCGCCTTCTAGTCGCTGCCTCCAGAGCCAGCAAGAAGCCCTGGTTTGAGCGTCGGTGAAGTCAGCCACCAAAGCTCAGCCGGAAGATTGCTGGAGGCGAGGAGAAGGCACCAAGAGAACATCCCTCCCCGTCTATCACCCGAAGAGGCTGGTGATAATGTTGCCGGGGAGGGAGGGGAAGAGCGGAAAGACAAGGCGGCAGGACGACGGTCAGAGGCGATGGCATCCACGCCATCGTACTCCGACCTGACCCCCTGTCATCCACCTTCTCCGTCTTCCCTTGCATTCTCCTCACCACCACTGCTCCTGGGAAGCACCAAGACTCCGGTTCGACGCCTCCAGCAGAGAAACAGCAAGCAGCCGGAACGGCCGGGGGTCTTGAGGCGTGCCGCTCCCCTCCTTGGTGGGCAGGAAGGCACGCCTCTCGTCGACAATAGCCCCAAGACCTCCGGGTGGGGCAATGCTGGGATTACCAATGATATCCAGCCCCGCCTCCTGACCGAGCCTGGAAGAGACCAAGAGATTCACCACGCCAAGGACCAGGCTCACTCCCCGAGCGTCGGCACCAGCATGAGGCAACAATAACCCCAATAAGGAGCCCAGGGGCGAGTCCCAGGCTCTTCTCTATGGCATCACCGGCGGAAGCAGAGAACAAGGGAAGAAGATGGGGAATGCAAAAATGGATGACTCCGCCCTCCTCCGCCCCTCCCTTTAATAGGCCGGGCGGGGAAGCGGTTGGGGAACGCAGTATTTCAAAAAAATCCTACGATCACGTAAGATCTATCTAGGAGATGCATAGCAACGAGAGGGGAGAGTGTGTCTACATACCCTCGTAGACCGAAAGCGGAAGCATTTAGTAACGTGGTTGATGTAGTCGAACGTCTTCACGATCCAACCGATCAAGTACCAAATGCACGGCACCTCCGTGATCTGCACACGTTTAGCTTGGTGATGTCCCATGTACTCTTGATCTAGCTAAGGCCGAGGGTGAGTTCCATCAGCACGACAGCGTGTTGATGGTGATGATGAAGTTACCAATGCAGGGCTTCGCCTAAGCACTACGACAATATGACCAAGGTGGAAACATGTGGAGGGGGTACCGCACATGGCTAAAGATCAACTTGTGTGTCTATGGGGTTCCCCCCTCCCCCGTATATAAAGGAAGGGAGGAGGAGGAGGGCCGGCCTCAAGGGGCGCGCCCAAAGGGGGGATTCGTACTCCTAGTAGGAGTAGGTTTCCCCCTTTCCTAGTCCAAGTAGGAGAAGAAGGAAGGAGAGGAAGAAGAGAAGGAAAGGGGGGACTGGCCCCCTAGCCCTAGTCCAATTCGGTTTGAACTAGGGGGGCGTGCACGACCTCTTGGCATGCCTCCTCTCTTCCACTACTAGGCCCATGAGGCCCAATAACTTCCTGGGGGGGTCCGGTAACCCCTTGTACTCCGAAACTTATCTGAAATGAGCCGAACCATTCCGGTGACTGAATGTAGCCTTCCAATATATGAATCTTTATGTCTCGACCATTTCGAGACATCTCATCATGTCCGTGATCACATCCGGGACTCCGAACAACCTTCGGTATAACAAATCACATAACTCATAATACATATCGTCATCGAACGTTAAGCGTGCGGACCCTATGGGTTCGAGAACTATTAGACATGACCGATACACATCTCCAGTTAATAACCAATAGCGGAACTTGGATGCTCATATTGGTTCCTACATATTCTACGAAGATCTTTATCGGTCAAACCGCATAACAACATACCTAGGAGTACCTAGTTCAACATGCCCCAGATTCGATCGTCAGTATCATCATACCTAGTTCAATCTCATTACTATCAAGTCTCTTTAATCGTTCCGTAATGCATCATCCCGCAAGTAACTCATTAGTAACATTTCTTGCAAGTCTTATAGTGATGAGAATTATCGAGAGGGCCAGAGATACCTCTCCGATACATGGAGTGACAAATCCTAATCTTGATCTATGCCAACTCGGCAAACACCATCGGAGACACCTGTAGAGCATCATTATAATCACCCAGTTACATTGTGACATTTGATAGCACACAAGGTGTCATGGAATTGTCACGGCAGATGTCCTAGTGTGAAGAAATAGTCGTGGAGCGATCGCAACAGGATTAGCTTAAAGGGGTTAATTAGTACAAAGGACACGGAGAGTTTATACTGGTTCGGCTCCTTGCGGTGAAGGTAAAAGCCTAATCCAGTTGGAGGTGGTATTGCTAGGATTTTGATGGCCAGGGAGGGAATACGCTTAACCTGGCTCTCGATCTGTTGTTTCTTTCCCTAAGCCACTGCCGGGTCATCCCCTTATATACACGGGTTGACGCCCTGTGGCCTACAGAGTCCCGACCGGCTCATACAACGTGTCCGTCTCGGTGACGTATCTTACATGCCTTAATTTACAAGTATACATGGCGGTTTATACTTACGGGCATTAAGCCGCCTCTGGGCTTGGGCCTCTTACAAGCCTAACAGTGAACCGCCATCTTGTATACTCTCGGGATTCATACAGGTGAACCACCATTGTGGTTGACCCGGCCCCTCCTGGGCGGGTCATATCTGGTAGTCATATCCCCAACATTAGGCCCCAGGTTGATTTGAACTTGTTCATGTCAATCTTCAACACTATGAAAACCTTGTAACCCGCCATGACGTCATCTCTAGGAATTTCAGAAAACCCGCCACGACGTCAATTTAACAGATTTTTATCTTTAATGTCTTTCCGAAAATCGAGGCGTCCAATTAGTTGGATAATCATCATTTGGCCTCCTCGTCTTTCGCACCTACTTGTTTCCCCTCTGCTTATAAATAGGGTCAAACCACCCCCTTTTCATTCTCTTCTCTTCTCCTTCTCGTCTTCTCCTTCCTCATGACGCACCAGTCCTCACGAGCTCCACCACCGTCGACCTCCATCTTCTTCATCCACTCCGGCCGCTGCATCGCCTTGAACGACCCAGAAACACCGCGACACTCCTCAGCTGTCAACTAGCATTAGTAAGTCTCCCCCTTTCCTTTTCATGGATCTGTTCTTTAGGGTTTTGGTGTTCGTCGGCGATCATTACTGCTCTTCCTTCTTCTTCGCGTAGCTTTGATATGAAAACAATGTAGATCTTGTGCAGTAGTAGTTTAGCACCCGCTTTTGATTTTAGAACATATCTTCTTTGCGATAGATCTCTTCTAGGGCATCTCCACTTTTCTGCTGCTGCCTCTGTAGGTTTTAGAATTTATTTCCCTTTTGTGAACAGTGGTAGATCCGAATTTATAGCTTCAACCCATGGAACCTGTTTGTCCTAACAATTAGCAAATTATTACTCTTGGTAGATCTTGAATATCTTAGTCATGGCGGCTTATTCTGTCAGCTTATCGTTACTTCATATATCATTGGCCCTCGCTTATGCTGCCATTCTGATCATGCACTGCAATTGTTAACTTGTAATATCACCAACTAACTTGAGCCGGCAAATTATCTCCTTCCTTTAGGTTGTCCTTTCACCATGCTGCCCTAGACAGTTACTACATGTAACTGGGTTCCCTCCATCGTCACTAAGAGCACTTTAAAGAACTTTGTCACCATTGGATACTTGCCAGAGAAAAGTGTCATGCATTATCGTGTCCCTGACCCGGGCGAAGAGAGACCTCAGCCAAAGGGCGGTGAAGTTATTGTATTCACTAATCATATGAACCAGGGCTTCTCGCCGCCTGGATCTATGTTCTTTAGGGATGTTCTGCACTTCTTCAAACTCCATCCGCAACACATTGGACCCAACTCCATATCAAACATCTGTAACTTTCATGTTTTCTGTGAGGTATACCTTCAAGAAGAGCCTAGTGTTGAACTTTTCAGGGAATACTTCTACCTGAACCGGCAAAATGAGTTCACAAATGGGCCCATCTTGGTACTTGGTGGAATTTCAATTCAGCGCAGAAGAGATGCCATCTTCCCTCAAGTAGCTCTGCCGAGTCACCCCAAGGACTAGAATCAAACAAGGTTCTACTACAAAGATATCTCGCCATCTGATGAAAATCCATTGTCTGGTCATCGTGCTGAACAACTCGACTCCAGTTATCCACTCCCTGATAAACTTACCGCCGCCGAACTCAAGAAACCCGTCCTACAATCAGAGAAGTCCAAACCTTGCTAGGAAACGGTTTAACCAGAGTCGATTTAATCTGCTGCTGGGTCACATGGCGGATCATACCCTTAAGCCGCCGATACGGCTTGATGTGTACTTGTACTGGAGGAACAGACAATCCCTTACGCCATAGCTCTCTACGTCCGACTGAAGAGGGCATCATTGAAATGGCAACAATGCTTGTAAATAGCAAAATTGAAGACTGCAGCAAAGTAGGCTTGAATCTTTCTGCAAGCTCAACCCACCGCCATATGTAAGTCTCTTGACTTCTTTTACCTTACTTCATCACCCAAACATTGCGTGAACTCAAATATGTTATCCTTCCGCAGGCTAAATCTGATTTCTGGAAGGCAAAATATGACAATGAGGCTGCCAAAAAGGCTATGGTTGCTGCGAAAGCCGCCAAAAGACCATCAGGAGATCTAGGAAGAAACCAAGTGCCTCTGATCTGCTTAAGTTGGACGAAACCTCTGAGTCGGAGGTAGCCCTTGACTCTCTTGGCTTGTTTTTCAACCACCTTATTGACATTGACTTTTGCCAGGATGACACGGGAGCCAGACAAGCAGTCGAAGAAGAGGTAACTATTATTTACTCCGACTCAGAACCTTTACTAAGACAGAAACTTCGGTGGGTAACCCGGAAAGTGAGGTTTTCACACCCCTTGGCTTATTTAGATCCTCATTTTCTTTTGAAATGACAGCAACATGAGAGCCACCGCCAAACTCGGACCAGTGGAGGTGAAGATTTATCCTCAGGTTTACCAAACACTCCTCGAAAACGCCAAAATGAGGTTCTTTTTAACCTTAACTCTTTATTTACTGGCGGGTTTCTTTCATTAACCACTCAACTCCTTTGATTCCATTTTTGCAGGAGATTTCCTGTTCTTCCTCTGGCGATTCATCGCAGACTCAACTGTCGGCTTTCAAGACTGCCCCTGGGTAAGAATAATTATCTTTCTTCTAGACCTTTATATCTTCATCATTATGCTGACCTGTCCAAATTCTTTTTAGCAGACAAGCAAAGCCCAACAAGAAAGTGAAGGTGACAAAACTGGCCGAAGATCCTAAAGCCGCTGAACCGGACCAGCCAATCTTTTCACCAGAAAACTCTGCACAACCAGAAGATCCCACTCCCAACACTCAACCTAAGATACCTGAGTTGTTTGTTATTGAAACCAATATTGACCCGCCAACCACTAAACCATAAAGCTCTCTTAACCCGTCGGAGACTCATGGTGATGACGTTTTAATCACTGGCACTGGGTTTACTGAACCGGGGTATCCAATTGTACTAGCGAGACATTCTGCCAAACAAGAAGTCATGGAAAGACGGAAAGTGAGGTTTGATGTCTCACACTATGCTCAATTTAGTAATAGTGAAGTATTATCTGGTTATCTCAGTCAAGTACACTCCAGTCGTGACTTGGATATTGAGATGGTTAAACAGATGCACGAGAAGTATGAGGTACGTCATTCGGCTTATATAAGTTGTATATATCCTGCCACCCCCAAGTCTTCTGATTATGATAAGATTGAATAATCTGTAGACTTTAAATACTCACAAGCTTCTGTCCTAGACTCCCTTCAAGTCCGATTTAAATCTAAACCGGATGCTGATAATAGCATAACTTTGCATTTGTAGTCCCCAAGGGCCGGTTTAATAAGTATGAATGAGCTGGTCCTATTGATCATTGTGTAAAAGAATAGAACTTAACTGCATAGCCCCGTAAGTCGGCTGAGACTGCTGACAGCATCCCCGGCTCATCCTTAGGAAGAAACAAGCAATATGCATTAGCCCCCAAGTGCCAAGTGTTGTTGCTTGCAAAGCACTTGGGACTTCTAGAAAAGTCGTTTTTGTTGAAAAATTGCGTTGACAGACATTAGCCCCCAAGTGCCAAGTGTTGTTGCTTGCAAAGAACATGGGACTAATATTGTTGTATTCTGCCATGAAATATGTTTGACAAACTTTGTGCTGTATGCAGGCTGCTACTGCTAAACTAGAGTCTCAACTGAAAAATGCCAAGTCCCGGCTGGCGGCTCAAGAAAATGAGATCTGGAAAGCTGAATCAAAGTTCCAGTTTAGCGTGTCTGAGTCAGAGAAATTGAAGACCAGTTTTGCTGAGGATAAAAAGGTTTGGGCTCAAGAAAAACCTGCCTTAGTACAGCGTGCTAAGAAGGCAGAGGCTGATCTTCAGGAGGTGACCACGGAGCTCTTTGGTTTAAAATGCCGTGTGCCTCAGATGGTTTCCGCTATCTTCGGTGCGTCGCCTTGTTACTTATCCCAAGTGAATATTTGTCGTCATAATGTAAACCGCCATTTAACCAATCTGTAACTTACTCAGGTCCCAGGAGTAGCAACCTTAGCTAAGACACCCTGGTGAAGCTCAAGGCGGTTTATACCCTTGTTGAGAAATTATACACTCGAGCTCAGCGGACCCTCGCTACTATCGCCCCATCTAATGAAGGACCAAACTTGTTAAGTGATGTTTTGAAGAAGTTGTCCATCTTGCCCGCTAGACTTCAAGAAATCAAACGGTCTTGTGCTAGAGCTGGGGCTGTAACGGCTTTGAGCCGTGCCAAAGCATGGGTGCCAGAATTAGACCCGGTAGATGTAGCAAGTGGTTATCCTAGCTTAAAGGAAGATGGAACCTCATTTGATCAGCAAGACTTTTCCGCCTGTGTCAAAGAGATTCGTCCTCATGCAACAATCATCGCTGAAGAAACCAATCTTTCCAAATATCAGCCAGCTTACGATGAGGATAATCACAAGATGCAGACGCCCGCATATAAAGTGATGGACTTAATTCCACCGATTCATAAGCACACTTTTGCCCGTGATATTGACCCGTCCAATCTGATTGTCGATGAAGCTGAATTCTTTGCCTTGCGTGGCTTTGACTGGCCCAAACCGAACTTCCATACGATGGAGGAGGAAGAACCGGCAGGGGATGAACCGGAGGCCTCCCGTCAGTAAGGTCAAGAAGACTAAACCGCCAGGCGGCTGAAAGACATATAGTTGTAATAAAACACTTGATCTTGTGTTGGCTCATGGAGTTATGTAATAGAGTAGTTAAAACTTTCAATCGGCCATGCCATCGTGCATGTTTTCTGTTTTCTGTAACACTGATGATCCACCGGTTTAAAGAACCACTCTTTGTACGATAATCTTTGATTTATCCAGATGTTTATTATACTCCTGCACACAAATAAAAAACACAAGGGCACTGGCGGTTTACCGCCGGGCGGGTCATGATACCCAATAAAAGCCGATGGGGACAAATAGTCCATAACCATGGCCGGTCTGATAACCGTTAAGAAAACAACATACCTGTGATGTTGGATCACACTATTGGTTTACCAAGCTAGTGTAATAAGGGTGATAACCCAAAATTGGAGCACTGGAATTATTTATTCCCGGCTTATGAACAAAGCCAGACCGGGTTAATATACATCAGATATTATTGTATCTCATACTGGCGACTTATAGCCGAAAGCCAGGCCGGGTTAATAAACACCGGGTAGTTTCATGTATAAACCATAAGACAACACAATGCTCATCGGCTTTGTAACCATATATTACTATGCCACATGAGGAAAAATCCCATCAAATGTTCAACTCAAACAACAACAAAAAATCAAGGCTTTCATAAGCGGCTAGGCCTAAAACTCAAGTGCTTTCATGGGCCGCACAACCACTGAGTTAAAATTTTATACCTTATAAGCCAGATCTCACACAACCAATCGTTGTTTTAACTTTGACAAGTTCAAGGTCTGTATAAGATTGACTTGTCAAAAGTACGGCGTGTCATTCCAGGATTACCTGGGCGGAGTGGCAGACTTAAAAAGGCAGGATAACCCAGGGTTTCAGGTGAATACACCTGGCTTCTAAGCCTAGCTTTTAAGCCTATTATAAGGGTTATAAAAACTCTTTATTCTTTAGAACAAGGAGCCCCCAAGAAATATTTTTGAGCTATGCTCAATGGGCGCCTATGTTTAAGTTGTGCTTTTGCAATAGACTCTCTTTGGTCCCTGTTAACCTTGGTAGAAGCCGCCAAGTCTTTTTTTGTGGCCAATAAGCTGGATCAAAGGGTAATCATAACTTTGCTCTATAAAGCAAAAGCCCCCAAGTGACCAAAAACTCGTTATTTAAAAGGAAAAACAACAAAGGCCCTGCTTTAGTAGGGATGCCGGTTTATTATATTGATCATAATATATACATTGTCACAAATATGTACATCAGAAGAGCTAGTGGCTCAAGTGTAGTAAGGCCGAAGATGAGCAATATACCATGGCCAACGGGTCTCTTCCTCCGACGTGCGTGAGTCCTTGTGGTCTCGAACATCGATAAGGTAATATGACCTGTTGTTCAAATTCTTGCTGACCACAAAGGGTCCTTCCTAAGGTGGGGATAACTTGTGCATATCAGTCTGATCCTGAATAAGCTGGAGCACCAGATCGCCTTCTTGGAAAGTTTTGGTTTTAACCCGGCGGCTATGGTAATGGCGCAGATCTTGCTGGTAAATCGCCGAATGAGCCACTGCGATGTAACGCTCCTCATCCAACAGGCCAAGTGCTTCCTGACGTGCGTTTTCATTGTCCGCTTCAACATAAGCCGGCACACGAGGTGAGTCATGATGGATGTCACTAGGGAGAACCGCCTCTGCTCCATAAACCATGAAGAAAGGCGTGTACCCCATAGATCTGCTAGGGGTGGTATTAATGCTCCTTAACACGGAACATAACTCCTCCACCCAACAACCCGGCGTCCTCTGCAGGGGAACCATAAGCCGGGGCTTGATGCCTCTCAGGATCTCTTGATTGGCTCTCTTAGCTTTACCATTAGATTGGGGGTGAGCCACTGACGATACATCAAGCCCGATATGCTCATGTTGACAAAATTCTTCCATAGCACCCTTGGAGAGATTAGTGGCATTGTCTATTATAATGTTGTGTGGAAAGCCAAAACGGAAGATAACCTTCTTCATGAATTGAACCGCTGTTGCTGCATCACACTTACTGACTGGCTCTGCCTCTACCCACTTAGTGAACTTATCAACCGCCACCCAAAGGTTGGTATTCTTATCCTTGGATCTTTTGAAAGGTCCAACCATATCAAGCCCCCAAACTGCAAACAACCAAGTAATTGGAATCATCCTCAATTCTTGAGCCGACACATGGGCTCGTCGTGAAAATTTCTGACATCCATCACACCTGCTGACCAGGTCTTCAGCATCAGCATGAGCTGTTAACTAATAAAACCCATGAGGAAAAGCTTTAGCCACAAGAGACTTTGAACCGGTATGATGACCATAGTCTCCTTCATAAGTCTCACATAGGATCTCACAGCCCTCTTCTAGAGAAACACAACATTGAAAGACCCTTGTAACACTGCGGTGATGCAGCTCTCCATTGACAATTGTCATTGATTTAGACCGCCGGGTTATCTTCCTAGCTAAGGTTTCATCCTCAGGTAACTCGCCCCAGGTCATATAAGCCAAATAAGGGACTGTCCAATCAGTACATGAAGAGATGCCACCAACTGAGCTTCCTGGTTAGGAATAGCCAAGTCCTCCCTTGTAAGTAACTTGACCGACTGGTTATGCAAAACGTTAAGAAAGACATTAGGAGGCACCATTTTATGTTGAGAACCCAACCGGCTTAAAGCATCAGCCACTTCATTTTTTCTCCGATCAACATGTTCAACTTGATAACCTTTGAAGTGACAAGCAATAACATCCACTTCTCATCGGTAAGCCGCCATGAGTGGATCCTTAGAATCCCATGTACCAGAGACTTGTTGAGCCACCAAATCTGAGTCACCAAAGCACCTAACCCGGCTTAAGTTCATATCCTTAGCAATCCGAAGACCATGGAGTAAGGCCTCATATTCAGCTGCATTGTTAGTGCAAGGGAACATCAAACGGAGAACATAACAAAATTTATCACCTCAAGAGGAAGCGAGTAGAACTCCAGCCCCTGAGCCCTCCAATTGCCTGGAACCATCAAAGTGAATACTACAATACGTGTTATCCGGCTTTTCCTCAGGCATGTGCAGCTTTGTCCAATCATTGATGAAATCCACCATCTCCTGAGACTTATTGGCCGTGCGACGCATATATTTCAAACCATGAGGGCCAAGCTCAATGGCCCACTTGGCTATCCGACATGTGGCTTCTCTATTCTTAATAATGTCCCCTAAAGGAGAAGAACTAACCACAATGATGGGATGACCCAGAAAATATTGCTTAAGCTTCCGACTGGCCATGAACACCCCATATACAAGTTTCTTCCCGTGCGGATATCTCTGCTTGGACTCAATAAGCACCTCGCTGATGTAGTAAACCGGCCTTTGAACCGGATATTCCTTCCCTGCCTCCTTCCGTTCCACAACAATAGCCATGCTAACAGCCCGGGCATTGGCAGCTACTTACAACAATAATGGCTCTTTATCAACAGGAGCAGCCGGAACAGGCAGCTCAGCCAGCTGCTTCTTCAAGTCCGCAAACACTGCATTAGCGGCATCACTAGACAAAATTATCTGTCTTTTTCATCATCTGATATAGAGGGATGGCCTTCTCTCCCAACCGGCTTAATGCCGCAATACGACCCGCTAGACGTTGCATAACATTGACACACGCCGGTTTAGCCAAAGAAGTGATGGCTTTCATCTTCTCCGGATTAGCTTCAATGCCCCTGTTAGACACCAAAAAGCCCAAGAGCTTGCCTGCCGGCACAACAAAAACACGCTTGGTCGGGTTAAGCATCATTTTATAAACCCGGAGATTATCAAAGGTTTCCTTAAAATTGTCTATCAATGTTTCTTTCTCTCTGGATTTCACCACAATATCATGCACATAAGCATGAACATTGCGCCCAATTTGATCTTGAAGGTAATTCTGCACACATCTCTGATAAGTTGCCTGGGCACTCTTGAGCCCAAAAGGCATAGACACATAGCAGAAGGCTCCAAAGGGAGTTATGAAAGATGCCTTCTCGTGGTCCTTAACTGCCATCTTGATCTAATGATAACCAGAATAAGCATACAAAAAACTCAAATGCTCACAACCCACCGTAACATCAAAAATCTGATCAATACGAGGGAGATCAAAAGGATCAGCCGGACAAGCCTTGTTTAAATCCATGTAGTCCACACACATACGCCATGTGATGTTCTTTTTAAGTACCAGCACCGGGTTGGCCAACTACTCAGGATGAAACACCTCAATAATAAACCCAGCCGCCAAGAGCCGGGCTACCTCTTCACCAATGGCCTTACGCCTCTCTTCGTTGAAGCGACGAAGAAACTGCTTGACCGGTTTAAAGTTGGGATCAATATTAAGAGTGTGCTCACCGAGTTCCCTCGGTAAACTAGGCATGTCTGAAGGTTTCCATGCAAAGATGTCCCGGTTCTCACGGATGATCCCGATGAGCGCGCTTTCCTATTTCGGATCCAGATTAGCATTGATACTGAACTGCTTGGATGAATCGCCAGGAACAAAATCAACCATCTTGGTATCATCTGCCGATTTAAACTTTAAGACCAGATCATGCTCTGTAGTTGGCTTTTTCAAAGATGTCATATCCGCCGGATCAACATTGTCGTTATAGAATTTTAACTCCTCCGTTGCACAAACTGACTCAACATAAGCCGCATCACCTTTTTTTCATTCCAGAGCTATCTTACGGCTCCCATGCACTGTAATGGTCCCCTTGTAACCCGGCATCTTGAGCTACAGATAAACATAACAAGGCCGCGCCATGAACTTGGCATAAGCCGACCGTCCAAACAGGGCGTGATACGGGCTATGGATCTTGACTACTTAAAAGGTCAATGTATCTGACCTAGAGTCATGATCATCTCCAAAAGGGACTTCCAGAGCTATCTTACCAACTGGGTACGCCGACTTACCAGGAACCACGCCATGAAAAACAGTGTTCGACGGTTTAAGATTTTTATCTGTCAACCCCATGCGACGGAAAGTTTCATAATAAAGGATATTGATGCTGATCCCTCCGTCCATGAGTACCTTGGTAAACTTATACCCTCCGACCTAAGGTGCGACCACCGATGCCAGATGACCCGGATTATCATCCCTGGGCGGGTGATCTTCCCGACTCCACACAATGGGCTGCTTAGACGAGTGCAAGTAACAGGGAACTGCCGGTTCAACAACGTTCACTACCCTCTTATGAAGCTTCTGATCTCGTTTGAACAAACTTGTGGTGAAGACGTGGTACTACCCACTATTCAACTACTTTGGGTTACTCTGATACCCCGATTGCTGCTGCTGATTCCCCTAACCTAACTGTTGATGGTAGCCACCGTGATTGCCTTGATTGCCTTGATTACCTTGGAAGCGAGAGCTAGAACCGCCACTGCCATAACCCTGTCCATGAGAGCCAGATCCTGAGCCACCACCCGGCCCATGATTGTCTTCAAAGAGATTGGAATTTTTGTACTCCTTCATGATGAAGCAATCCTTACAGAGGTGGCCAGACGGTCTCTCCCGCATCCCATGCCTTGGGCAGGGTTGATTTAAAATCTGCTCAAGATTAAAGCCCGATCCTCTGGTTCGTGGGGGCAGTTTACCTTTACGTTGCTGGCCATTATTCTACGCGTTGGCGTTAGCCACAAAGTCCAAACTATTATTAGCTTTGCGCTTACCATTGCATCCCTGATTCGCTGGATTATGCTGCTACCCTCTGTTGCTGTTGCTGCTCTTCTTCCCCTTCCCCAGCTTTTCATCATCAGACTCGGGGTCCTTGGTACCATCAGAGTCAGCATACTTAACCAGAGCCACCACGAGTGTCCCCATGTCATTACAGTGGCATTTGAGCCGCCTAATTTTTGCTTTAGGGGCATGAAACGACAATTGTTCTCCAACATCAAGACTGTTGACTCGTCATTGATGCGATCCGACGAGTGCAGGATTGTTGAGACCCGGCGCACCCAATGGGTTGTCGATTCACCTTCTTCTTGGACACAGGAGGCTAAATCCACAATTGACATGGGCTGCTTGCATGTATCCTTGAAATTTTGGATAAACCGGGCTTTTAACTCAGCCCACGACCCAATAGAATTGGCAGGGAGCCCCTTCAACCAAGTGTGGGCCGTTCCATCCAACATCAGAGGGAAGTATTTAGCACATGCGGCATCGCTAACATCTATTAATTCCATGGCCATCTCATAACTCTCGACCCATGCTCCAGGAGGTAAATCAGCAGTATAGTTAGGCACCTTGCAAGGACCCTTGAAATCCTTGGGCAGACGCTCATTACGTAGATCCGGTACTAAGCATGGCACGCCCAAATTTCTAAAGGTTACACCTGGCTCCACAGAAGTGGTCGGATGAACTGGAGTACGTTGATGGGCCGCATACTATGCCGCCAGCTCGGCCTCTCGATGTGCTCTCCCTTGATCCACTATGTCCTAAGCATCAACTCCACCGCCCGCCGGGTTATGTCCACGAGGCGGGTTATGGTTCCTCCCACTGCTTGACACAACCGACTCATCGATATGCCTTTTGCAACTCCGGCTCGGGCGAGGGGTGGAATGAATCCTGTCACGATTGTAAGAATAAGCCTTCTGCTGAACTAGTGCTATTTGAAGGAGCTCTCTAGCCCTTTGTGTTTCAACCGCCATCGGTGACTCGCCTTCAACCGGGAGAGCCGCCAATCCTGATGCCACGACGATCAAGTTATCCAAAGGGTTAGAGTAATGACCCAGTGGCGTTGGCACCTGCTGCGGCGGGTTATTGTTCTGACGAGGCGGGTCCGTCATGCGAGGATGAACCAGCGTACCCGTCCCAGGTGCTTCGAACCGGTTTACCATTGCTAGGTTACTGGTTCCTGCTCCTGGAGTGTTAAATAGATTTCTTGCCTCGTAAACCGAGGGTAGGCGAGTCTGATGCCTCCTCCTCAAGACTTCATTCGCAGCGTTTTGATCTAGCATGAGCCGGTAAGACTCCAACTGAATCCGCTGTGCCTGAGCATCCCAAGCAGCCCCCTCCTCGGCCATCCTAGCGTTTTATGCGTTTAGCTCCTCCTTGGCCTGTGCTATCTCATCACGCAATTTTGCGACCCCGCATTATGTTGATCCTGATCCGCCGGGTTAACCACTGCTGTTAACAGTGCTGTCAACTTATCCAGCAAGTCAGTTAAGACCTGAGCCGGTGGGTGCACAGGGCCTCCTGCCCAGGCGGCCGTTGCCACTACTAACCCAGAAATCAGCTCTGCTGCAGTCGACGAGTGCTGCACGGGCTGTGTACCGGCCTTGAAGATTGCAACCCGATTCGGCGGCTCACAAGGGTCCAGAATACTGTCGCCATCAGAATAGCCCCCAAGCCAGTCGTCTTGTAGTTGATACAATGACTCGGTCTCACTAGTGGACGACTCACCATCAGAGTAAACAACCGTCTCACCACTAGATGGCGATCTATCCTCGGATTCCACTCCATGGATATATCCCATGAAGGCACGATTCAGGGCGGGCCGAACCAGGGTGGGTCTCGCACACTGAGCCGTCTCGATGATGTCGGTGCAGATGTCCAGCTCAGGGCCCGGTTTTGCCGATCTTGCCGATGAAGATGCGAATTCCGCTGAAGGGGACCCGGTACCCGTACTCAATTGAGCCGGCCTCGGGGCCCTAGCCTGCGTCATTGATGTAGAGCTTGTCGCGGACTCTTAGTCAGACGGCCCATGGTGTATCCCTTGATCCCTTCGAAGTTGCCCTCTAAGAACTTGAAACCATCGTGCGATAGCCCCATGGTGGGTGCCAACTATCGTGGAATTGTCACGGCAGATGTCCTAGTGTGAGGACTTACTCATGGAGCCATCGCAATGAGATTTGCTTAAAGGGGTTAATCAGGACACAGGGCATGAAGAGTTTATACTGGTTTGGCCCTTGTGGTGAAGGTAAAAGCCTAATCCAGTTGGAGGTGGTATTGCTAGGGTTTCAATGACCAGGGAGCGAATACGCTTAACCTGGCTCTTGATCTGTTGTTTCTTGCCTTAAGATGTTGCTGGGTCGTCCCCTTATATACATGGGTTGACGCCCTGCGGCCTACAGAGTCCCGCCCGGCTCATACAACGTGTCCAGCTCGGTGACGTATCTTACAGGCCTTGTATTACAAGTCCATACATACATGGCGGTTTATACTTACGGGCCTTAAGCCGCCTCTTGGCTTGGGCCTCTTACAAGCCTAACTATGAACCGCCATCTTGTATACTCTCGAGCTTCATACAGGTGAACCACCATTGTGGTTGACCCGCCCCTCCTGGGCGGGTCATATCTGGTAGTCATATCCCCAACACAAGGTGTTTCTCCGTTATTCGGGAGTTGCATAATCTCATAGTCATAGGAGCATGTATAAGTCATGAAGAAAGCAATATCAATAAACTAACCGATCATAGTGCTAAGCTAACGGATGGGTCTAGTCCATCACATCATTCTCCAATAATGTGATTTCGTTCATCAAATGACAACACATGTCCATGTCTAGGAAACTTAACCATCTTTGATTAACGAGGTAGTCAAGTAGAGGCATACTAGGGACACTCTGTTTGTCTATGTATTCACACATGTACTAAGTTTCCGGTTAATACAATTCTAGAATTAAGAATAAACATTTATCATAATATAAGGAAATATAAACAACAACTTTATTATTGCCTCTAGGGCATATTTCCTTCAGAAGGGCAGCTGCTCCATCAATGGGTGACCACCGCTGTGCTCCGCCAATTCAAGGCAGGCGGACCCTCTCCAAGATGCTCTCCCACGCAACGCACCTCCGTTACCTACCCCGCCTGATGCAAGCAGCATACGTGGCCAAGGATAAGGGTGCGCTGTGGGAAGAGTAAATTGGTAGTTTTTACCCGTGCGTTAAAGTCATTCACGGGCCATCACTAGAGTGGCCCCACCACTATTGGCTTTACACCATTCGCGGGGAAACTAGAAACTGGCCCGAAATCAAGTCTAATGAAGCAGGAATGGAAACCTCAAGGGACCAACCCCTTCAGCAACCCTGCCTGTGCACTTATTAGGCCCTACCCCGACAATGCTTAGCAGCATGTTCGGGGCAGGCCCGGGGGCTTCTGTCGGTGCAACAAACCCTGGGTACGTTGTCGAGACTGTGCACATGCACAACAACAAGATTGAAGCACCAGCTTAAGTCAGATATTGAGGGACCAAGAGATTTGAACAACTAACATACAGCTCAGAGGGACCAAGATCAAGCCAGAGGAACAATATATCGGCAAGAGAAGGGCCTCCCTTGCCGAGCAGGCGAGCCCGACAAGGGGTGAGGCCACCAGCAGAAGCAGGCAATCTAGGAACCCTGGCAAGGTCTGCCAGGGCTCGCTGGGCAGAACCACCCCACCAACCACTCAAGCATGACCCACGTCATCAATCAGTGCGGTGTCAAGCCGCAGGGTGATTAAGTGGCAGCCATTCGCCACATAGTAGCCAATTCCTACAGAAGAAACCCGCAGATGACACCCGTCCTGCGAGGTGTCAAGAGAACAGGCGTGGAGCTAGCAAGATAGCCCGACAAGCCTTGCCGGGAAACTAGTGATGTGACACTAAGTGGTGCATTTAATGCACCCTGTCAGCCCACAGAGTTAGGTATGATAACACTGTTCGCTATCATATTAGTGGATAATGACTACATTGCCATTGTGGTGACCCCTTGATCTATAAAAGGAGGCCCATGGCACCCGTAGGAAGGGTTGGGAAGTTGACGAACCCACACCCCCATACGCGCATAGTCGCTGCCCTACGGCAACCCCTGTCGGGAAAGTGTATTGCGCTCCACCATCCCCATTCCACCATCAATCCACTAAAGCAGGATAGGGTCTTACGCTTCGCGGTGGCCCGGACCTGGGTAAATTGCTTGGGTGCTCTCTTCCATGCTGCCGTGCCCTGGTCTGCTCTTTGCGCAACGTGACGTCCCCCTGCCGAACCAGCAAGGGGCCACCTGGTCCCATAAGTGGCCGTGGATATCCCGCAACACCACTCGTCTGCTTCTTCTTCTCAAGTGACTAGATATGTCGAGCTCCACTTCAGCCTCCCGCCCCTCGTGGCCCCAGTATGGTCCAGTCCCCATGGAGCGATGCCCTGACTGGCCACACACCGTGCCACTGAAAACATTTACTTCGGAGGAGGAGAAGAATGTCAACTTTGGGCGCAAGTTCATGAAATGGAGAGCAAGCTAGAGGGGCAGGTTAGATCTCATGAGTTTTCTTTGACCCTTTCTTTTTCTCTTTGCTTCTAATTCTTTTTTGTAGGATATGAGATTTAGGGTTCATGATTTCTTTTCAGATCATCAAGAAATGCACACATTTTGAATGGATGGATGACTACATTCAAAGGCTTCAAGGGGAGCTCTTGCTTCAATTCAATGGGGCCGCAACCTGGGAGGTAAATCTGTGATCAACCACTCATAATTTGGTCTCTAAAAGTGCTACTTAGATAGTTGGGGATGAGGATCTGAAGGGGGAATAAAAGAAGATGAACAAGATCTTGAGGCAGATGAATCTGATAGCTTTAGGATTTTATTTTTGTATAGTTGCTCTAGGATTTGCTTACTTGCTGGTCATCACTCATTAGAGATGTTATTTGTGTCGTGTAATGTGCTCTATGATTTGCATAAGGGTTTGAGGATAATGTGCTCTCTGTGTTGCTTAATTTGTGGATCGTGTGCTCCATGTGTTGCTTAAACTATGTCTCTATCTCCATCTCTAAATCTCTGTATGTGTTAGTTTTTGACACTTTCAGTTTTGTCAGACAACACTGAGGGAAAGAGAAAAAAATGTACTTATTGGGCCCAAAATGAAACCAAGCTCTGGTTGGGCCATTGCATTGCGTTGACTGTCGAAGGCCCATAAATATTAAAGAGGCCTAGAAAAATAGTGCATGCGATGGCTCTGTTTTTCCACTTTTTTTGCACGTTGGTTACATTGCAAGAATAGGTTATATCATTTGAAATTACACAACAATTGATATTGCCACCAAGATCCACCAACAAGTAAACAATGGGCTACCCTTCAAAAATTATTTTCATCCTGCCAAATAGCCACAAACTATTCAAAAAAATAGCTTCTTTTTTGGTATCCTACAATATATATGGGCACCAACAATTCAAAAAATTAGCTTTGTTTTCTTCTTTTCAACATCAACATGGCTCATATTTCCAGCTTTAATTTCCTTTTTGACACCTCAACTAGTCCATTAGTCGCCCGTGCTAAAACTTGGAACCAATAAAACCTATAATATAAGGGCCACCATTAATTTCATCTTGCCAAGTGGGCACAAACTATTTAAAAATTATCTTGTTTTTGTTCGTACAATATATGGAATAGGGCCACCAACAATTCAAAAAATTAGTTTTCTTCTTCTTTTCAACATCAACATGGCTCATTTTTCTAGCTTTAGCTTCCTTTTTGACATTTCAACTAGTCCATTATCTGCGTGTGCGAAAACTTGACCCTACTCTAAATGGGCCATTTAAACTTGACCAACAAAAGTACACAACATGAATATAACAAGATGAATGGGCTACCCTCCAACCATTTTTACAAGGCTAACTCCAAAACTTGCTGGTTTTCATTGAGGGATACCCTTTTGTTTATTGATTTAGCAGAAGGGCTCGTCTACGGCACCATATCCATCTAGCGATATTTGATGTCAAATAAGATAGAAATAGCAATCGAAACATAGATAACCAACGACATATCAAATAAGGGTAGCAAGCATAACATAGTTCTTAGGGGATAACACGACAAAGATAAAAGTTCATGGTACAACCAACGACATACTTAAGATAGAAATATATAAATGATAAAAAGCCCTAACACCCTAGGGAAAGACAAGCTTCACGAGACCGGGCCTTCACCACCATCTTCACTGCGCCTCCTCTTCACTCCTCCTCTTCACTGCTCCTCCTCCATGTCGTCCTCGCCGATGTAGTAGGGGAGGTTGTGCATACTGTTGCGGGTGGGGAAGATGCTATTAAAGTCTGTGAAGATGTTGTAGGTGGTGAATGCGATGAAGTTGCACCCACACCAAAATACCTTGTCGAGGAGGTATGATGCATCGAATCTGTTGGTGAACTTGGTGATGAGCCCTATCGTCGGAGTGGTGGAGTTTGGACACACTTCCTCCAGTCGGAACATCACCGATGAGCCCACCGGGAGGTGCACAAAGCTCACAACGAGGAACCACTGGTCAAACTCCTTTCCACCCCTCCAGCGTGAGAACACCCACACGCAGAGTGTCATCTCCATGATGATACCGGTGGGATACCACCTCTCCAGCACGATCGGTGGGAGCTGGAAGGTGGGGCCGTTGTATTGCATCCACGCTTGGCATTAAGAGTGGTCTAGATTTGGGTGATGAAGAGAAGGGGACTGCACAAATGAATGTGTGGAGAATAGATAGGTTTTAATACTAGAATCGATAGCGGCCAAACTACGATCAATCAAGGGGGCTCCTATGGTCGGTCGAGGCTCTGATACCAACTTTTCACGCCCAATATGCGATCCTATCCGAGAGGAACTCGCAGATCCCACCAAGGATAGAGCCGCATATTGAAGACGCTTTGCAAGGTGGATATCATTACATCATACCATATTCAACACAACCGGGGATACATACAAAGGCATACAAGCGCCACATGAATACATCAATCATCATACACAAGAGAAACATCCGACTATGTATGAAACACAAACAAAAACTCAAACAACATCCACCCAGGCTGCCGACCAGGAACCTATCCCTCGATTAAAGAAGAAGAAGGAGAAGAAGAACTCCAAGACAAGCAAGAATCGATCTCACATTATATAATCGCATTACCAGTACCTGCATCTGTTGTTGTAGTAATCTGTGAGCCAGGAGGACTCAGCAATCCCATTACCATGGGTATCAAGACTAGCAAAGCTTAATGGGTGTGGAATGGATAAGTGGTGAGATTGTGGCGGCACTAAGCATTGTATGGTGGCTAACTTACGAATACAAGAGTAAGAATAGTAACTACGCATAACGGTCGCGACTAGTAATGATCAATAAGTGACCCTGAACTACATATGAATCAATTATAACCCCATCATGTTCTCTTCCCATACTACCTTGAAAAGAGATGGTCACGGTTATGCACGTGGATGGTGTATTTTATTTCAGGTTTAGTATCAAGTTCTCTACAACTGGACATTATAAATTTCCAATCTGCCACATAACCGCGGGCACAACTTCCGAAAAGATTAAAACCCTCACGGGTGCTCCAAGTGGTCCATTATAAATTCCATGTGCATCTGATGGAATATCATCACACCATGAAGAACACGATGCTTACGATAAGGAATTCCAGTGGACCTGCCTCTCAAAGAAAGGTAAAAAGTAAACTAGCAAGACCGCTCGATGTGTCGAAAAATTCCGATAGGAGTGACACATATCCAATGTATCTACCTGTCCTAATACTTTTCCCCTTATTTTGGACTCTAATTTGCATGATTTGAATGAAACTAACCGCGGACTGACGCTGTTTTTAGCAGAACTACCATGGTGTTGTTTTTGTGCAGAAATAAAATTTCTCGGAATGGAACGAAACTTTGCGAGGTTTTTTATACAATAAAAGTGAATTTCTGGAGCCAAGAGACACATGAGGGGGCACCTAGGGGGGCACATCCCACAAGGGCACGCCTGCGCCCCTAGGCGTGCCTAGGTGGGCTGTCCCCACCTGGTGGGCCTATAGACCCTGAAACCGGCGCTATAAAATCACATTTTTCCAGAAAAAAATAAAGGAGAAAGAATTATCGCATTCCACGATACGGAGCCACCATCACCTCCTATTCTTCATTGGGAGGCTAGATCTGGAGTCCATTTGGGGCTCCGGAGAGGGGGATCTTCGGTCTTCGTCATCACCAACCCTTCTCCATCGCCAATTCTATGATGCTCCCCACCGGGAGTGAGTAATTCGTTCGTAGGCTCGCTGGTCGGTGAGGAGTTGGATGAGATTCATCATGTAATCAAGTTAGTTTTGTTAGGGCCTGACCCCTAGTATCCATTATGTTCTGAGACTGATGTTGCAATGACCTTGCCATGCTTAATGCTTGTCACTTTGGGCCCGGGTGCCATGATTTCAGATATGAACCGTTTATGTTATCACCATTATATCCATGTTCTAGATCCGATCTTGCAAGTTATAGTCACCTACTACGTGTTATGATCCCGCAATCCCGGACTGACAATAGTCGGGACCAGTCCCGGTGATGACCGTAGTTTGAGGAGTTCATGTATTCACCGTGTGTTAATGCTTTGTTCCGGTTCTTTGTTAAAAGGAGGCCCTAATATCCCTTAGTTTCCAATTGGACCCCGCTGCCACAGGAGGGTAGAAAAAAATATGTCATGCAAGTTCTTTACATAAGCATGTATGACTATTTACGGAATACATGTCTACATTATATTGATGAACTAGAGCTAGTGTTGTATCACCCTAGGTTATGACTATCACATGATGAATATCATCCAACAAATTGCCGATCCAATGCCTAAGAATTTATCTTATATTGTTCTTGCTAAGTTACTACTACTTTTGTTATTGTTGCACTTGCTACAAAATCACTGCTATCACTGTTACCATCACTATTGCTGCTGCTACTATTATCAAAACTATCAAACTACTTTGCTACTGATCACTTTGCTGCAGATAATTAATCTCCAGGTGTGGTTGAATTGACAACTCAACTGCTAATACGTGCAAATATTCATTGGCTCCCCTTGTGTCGAATCTATAAATTTGGGTTGAATACTCTACCCTCGAAAACTGTTGTGATCCCCTATAGTTGTGTGTTATCAAGACCTTTTTCTAGTGCCGTTGCCGGGGAGCATAGCTATATTTGTTGAGTCATTTGTGATTACTATCAATTTATCACTATGAAGAATCTGAAGGATGCTAGGACTAAGATTTATTCCTTTAAGACGAGGGGAGGTAAGGAACTTCCATCTAGCTCTGCTTTAGATTCACCTTCTGTTATAAGTAAACTTGCAACACCACCACATGCTATTAATCCTGATATGTCGCAAGTTATTGATTATGCTACTTCTTCTATCAATGATACTTATGATGATGCTAGTACCTTGCTTGATGATGATGATGTGCCACTTGGTGATATTCTTGATGAACAAATTGCTAGAGCAAGACAACATGATGTTGTTGAAACTGATGCTGAGCTTGAAACTAAAAATCTTGAAATGCATAGTAGAACTAGCCCTCCTAGATATGAATTTCCTAAGGTACCGGAAGGCTATGTTATGAATGAGAAAACAACTAGAGAAATTCTTGCTTGTAAGGATAGAGATGATCTAGAGAAATTATTATTTAAGTATAAAGAAAAACCCTTGAATGCTAGAATCCAATATGATGCTAAGTTTGCTACTTCACCTATCCTTATTCATGATAAGGACTATGAATTCTTAGTCAAACCAAAGTTAATTACTTTGGTTGAATCCGATCCTTTTCGTGGTTATGAAACTGAAACTGATGTGGCACATCTTACTAAGTTGAATGACATAGCCACCCTTTTTACTAATGATGAGAAGACTCTCTATTACTGTATTCTCAAATTATTTCCGTTCTCATTAAGGGGTGATGCTAAAGCTTGGTACAATATTCTTGCTCCTGGTTGGGTGCGTAGTCCCCAGGATATGATTTATTACTTCTCTGAGAAATATTTTCCTTCTCATAAGAAACAAGCTGCCTTACAGGAAATATTTAAATTTGTGCAAATTGAAGAAGAGAGTCTCCCACAAGCATGGGGAAGGCTTTGCCAGTTACTTAATGCTTTGCGTGATCATCCTCTTAAGAAAAATGAAATACTTGATATCTTCTATAATGGACTAACTGATGTTTCTAGGGATTTCCTAGATAGTCGTGTTGGTTGTGTTTTCAGGGAACGAACTATAGGGCAAGTTGAAGAATTATTGAGTAACATATTGAAAAATTATGATGATTGGTCTCTTACTGAAACACTGCCTAAACCCACTCCGAAGAAGACGGGTATATATATCTTAGTCCTGAAGATATGCAGGAGGCAAAGAAATCTATGAAGGAAAAGGGTATTAAAGCCGAGGATGTCAAAAATTTACCTCCTATTGAAGAAATACATGGGCTTGGTACACCACCACCACCTAAGGTGGTAGAGGTAAATTCTCTAATGGAATTTAATGATAATGATAATCCTCACAATATACACCCTAGCCAATGCATTTATGAGTTTGGAAACTATATTAGAAAACAAGATCACTTCAATGCAAATGTTATGAAACAATTGAAATACAATTCTGATATGATTGCTCGCTTGAGTGACTTGTTATTTAGAATCTCAAATGATGTTAGAGGTGTTGGAAAACATGCTTCTATGGTTCAAACCCAGTTCAAATAAGTTGCTAAATCACAAAGAGAATTGCTTGATGAAATAAATAGCAACATACATGACTTTGCTATTAGAGTAGCAACTAGACAAGGTAAAATGACTCAGGAACCACTTTATCCTAAGGGACAACCAAAAAGAATTAAACAAGATTCACAAAGGAACAACTACACTACACCTAGTTCTTCTAAAAAGAAAAACAAAATTGATAGGACTTTGCATGCTAAATAGAAAAACGTCCTGATAATGATAATGAAACTTCTATCTCTGGTGCTGAAACACTGACTGGTAATGAACATTCACCTAGTGATAATGAAAAGATAATGTTGATGTTCATGAAGACTCTCAACCTAATAATGAAAAAGAACAAGACAATGATGTTGAGATAGAACCACCTTTTGATCTTGATAACCCACAATCTAAGCATAAAAGGTCTGATAAAAATGACTTTGTTGCTAGAAAACACGGTAAAGAAAGAGAACCGTGGGTTAAAAAACCAATGCCCTTTCCACCCAAGTCAACTAAAAATAAAGATGATGAAGAATTTGAGCACTTTTCTGGAATGCTGAGGCAGTCTTTTTGCCTACTCACTTGACTGATATCTTAAAAATGCCTCCTTATGCAAAATACATGAAAGACATCATCACCAATGAGAGAAAAATCCCGGAAGCTAAAATCTCCACCATGCTTGCTAATTATACTTTTGAAGATGGAGTACCTAAAAAAGTTGGACATCCGGGAATACCAGCTGTACCTTGCTCTATCAAAAGAAATTATGTAAAAACAGCTTTATGTGATATGGGAGCCAATGTTAGTGTTATGCATTTCTCTTTATATAAAAGACTTGATTTGAATAAACTCACACCTACTGAAATATCTTTGCAAATGGCTGACAAGTCGACTGCCATACCTATCGGTATTTGTGAGGATGTGCCCATTGTTGTTGGTAATGTTACTATTTTGACTGACTTTGTTATACTTGAGATGCCCAAGGACGACACCATGTTGATTATCCTTGGTAGACCCTTCTTGAATACTGCAGGGGCTGTTATTGATTGCAATAAAAGCAAGGTCACTTTTCATATCAATGGTAATGAGCATACAGTGCACTCTCTGAAGAAACAATTCTAAGTGAATGGTATTAATGTTACTGAAATATCTCCGACAAGCAAGGTCACTTTCCATATCAATGGTAATGAGCATATGGTGCACTTTTCAACTACCTCTACCTGCTGTTAAAAACAAATATGAAATACTTATTGTTGGGGACATTCATATCCCCATTAGGGTAACTTAGTGATTTACGAAAGTTCTTCGGTTTCATGCTAATTGGAAGTCGTTGTTAATAAGACATGATCAACC
Source organism: Triticum urartu (assembly GCF_003073215.2). Lineage (NCBI taxonomy): Eukaryota > Viridiplantae > Streptophyta > Magnoliopsida > Poales > Poaceae > Triticum > Triticum urartu. The sequence continues at coordinate 242,566,649 of NC_053027.1, read as the reverse complement.
TTATTAATGGATCATTTTTGAGAGGTATGAAGTTGATGAAATTAGTAAGAACTACCTTCTATCCCTACCTTTTGTTTTCTTTTTTTATTAGTTAAATAAAATAAATGCAATGTTTTATCTATTTTCTGAATTTCCCGTGCAATAAAAAATGACCCAAAAATAAAAGTTCTCAGAATGCTCTGAAAATTTAATACGATTTTTTCGGAATATTTAAGAATTTTTGGTGCAAATAACATCAGAGGGATGTGCACCAGGTAGGCACAATCCACCTGGGCGCGCTAGGACCCCAAGCGTGCCCTAGTTGGTTGTGTTCCCCACGTGGGCCCCCTTACTTATCTCTTCACACCACATCATCACCTACCTCCAGAAAAATTCACCTTTGCTCTCTCTCTCCCTCTCTCTCTCGTGTTCTTGCTCTCAAACCCGCAGATTTTGATCTCTTGTCTTGAAGCTCCATTCCCAAAACTGTTTCGGGGGATTGTTGCTTGGTATGTGGCTCCTCCGTTTGTCCAGTTAGTTTTTGTTTCAGTGGTTCATATTTTGAATAATTAGCTACTCTTGGTGCTTCTGTAGATGAGCTTGCATGTTCAATTCTTAGAGTTCTAAGTAGTTTGAATGCTTGATATGGCCTCTATGTATCCCTATGACTAGTTGCTATCAATCTTGTAAAGTTTTGTTGACAAATTTTTGTCACCCAAAAATTTTCAGAAAATTACATGCGAATATGATGAACCTCTTTGGAAGGAGGTCTTGGAAGAGGAGATACTCAGGGGCATCTTGTAGTGACAGTTCCATTCACCGGTCTTATGTTGAACCAAGTGAAAGTTCCATACGAGTTGTCGCCACCAAAACATGCTTGTGGACGTGCGATGACTATATGGTGCGTGTGTGCCTTAAGGAAGAATTTGAGCAATATGTTCACAATGCCGGTCTCGATCCCTACATTTCAGATAAGTGCAATCAACAACACACCTGTCGTATTTCGAGTTCCGGCAGACCCTTGAGGTTCGAACACTGGGGTGCGTGCAGAGATTTCGCCTTCTACCTACCTGCACCCCTCCGCCTCGCTAAGATCTAAGCTATGGAAAGAACAGCACGAGAGACACAGGGTTTATACTGGTGCGGGCCACCATTGTGGTGTAATACCCTACTCCAGTGTGTGGTGTGGTGGATTGCCTCTTGGGCTGATGATGATGAGCAATACAAGGAAGAACAGCCTTGCAAGGGTCTGTTCTTGGCTGTGGGGATGAACTGCTAGGAGGAGTTCAGTCACCCTTCTCTCTCTCTCTTCTCGATTCTCTCTCCGATTTCAATTTCGATCCCAGCTTATTTCTGGGTTGGCCGATTCTAGATCCCGCCTACCCTGGGGGTGGCTAGTCCTATTTATAGGCAAAGGCCCTGGGCCTCTTCCCAAATATTGAGCGGGAAGGGCGCCAACAATTGGCCATTTTGAAGGGGAACATCTGGTACACTTATCCTGACTAAAGTTGGTCCTCGCCTACAAAAGGCTCTAGTGGTGACACTGGCTTGGGCTCCACAATGACTTCCTCCCTGCCGTTGGGCTGGTCTTGGTCTCGTTGCACCGAAACGGGTGCCTTTGCTTGATGCTCTCGCCTGCGCTTGCTCCCTTTGCACCAAAGAGGAAAGGGGGACACTGCGTGGGCTGGCGCCCGCCTGGCACCCTTGGTCGTCATGGCTTGCGTCACGGGCACCACGTGAGGTACCCCGCCTTGATCTCTCCGCCTCCTCGTGAGCCAGCCTGATGAGGCCCTGCCTGAGGAAGCTCCGTGTCGTCCGCCCCGCTAGTCTTGACCCCTCGCGAGGGTCTTGGGTCTGTGTTGATGAAGATGGGCCGTGCTGGGCCCCTCCTCGAGCCATGTCGCAGGCCGCAAGCAGGCAAGTCTGGGGACCCCCGTTCCCAGAACATCGACAATAGCCCCCGGGCCCAAGGCGCGCCCGGACATGGCCGTGCAGGGAGGCGAAAGGGCAAGAGCAAAGCATCGCGAGCCCTAACAGCCTGCGGCCTTGGGCGCCGCGTGGCGGTTGATTGGATGTGGGCGTCTTCACTTCCCCACGGTGCCTCGGCAACTGCACGGATTGGACAAGTCCCTGCATGCAAAGCGGGTCATGATTACCTGCGATCGTGGGGGCCGACGGTTGGCCCTCGCCGGCTATAAGTACGGATCGGTGCGCGCCCTTCTAGTTCATCCCCCCTTGCTTCTCCTTCTTCTTCATGGCCCCGTCGAGGAGGTTCTCGGCCGCAGAGAATGGGAAGGCTCGCCAGGTTGAGCCTGCCTCTCCCCCGCCCAAGCGCGGCCGAGGGCGCCCACGCAAACATCCTGTGGCCACCACGACAGCTCCCCACGGCCGTGGAGACGATTTCCAGCACGGTGTCGGGCGGACTGCCACGGCCGGGGGATGCGCTTCAGTCACACGTTTCCCTAGGCCGCACTTTCGCGCTGCAGAGGTGCTGCCGGAGTTTGTTGTGTGGTCGGCGGAGCCGACTAGCACCCGGCTTCAACTTCCTCGCTTCCTCCTCGGCGAGCTCCCGGCCGGCGCCCCGGGCGGCCTCTGGCTTCAGGCAGACGGATGCTGCAGCCGGGCCTCATGGGCTTCACTGGAGGTCTCCGCAGCCGGGAGCCTGGCCTTGACCCGCGGTTGGCAGACGTTTGCCCGCGCGCGTGGCCTGAGTCGTCGGTGCACCCTGCACTTCAAGTTTGACGGCGATGCCACCCTCTACGTGAGGGTGTTTGGGGAAGATGGTCGCCGTGCAGGGTGCTGCCCTGAGGACGACGACCGCGGCTGGGAACCCAGCCCCGGCGATGATGGAGAGGACAGCACTCGCGTGATTGGCGGCGCTCAGGGTTCCCCAAGCTTCACCGGTTCTTCTTCAGGCGGCGACTCTTCCAGCGGTGGCCGCGGTCAGCCTCCATGCCGTCGTACCTGCTTGGGACGTGGTAGCGTGTCTGCCCACCGTTGCGCCTCGGTGAAGCGCGAGAGGGAGTCTACCTGAGCCCCAGAGGCAGCTCGAGTCTTCCCTGCAGGCCGGTGTGAGGCGAGCTGCGCCTGATTTGTTCTTTCTTTTCATTTTTCCTGCGTAAAAAGACAGTAGCATGGAGCCCCGCAGGGGCGTGTTTGGGTTATTGCTGTTAATCATCGCTTTGCTTCCGTTATCGTGCCTTCCGGCTACGTGCCTGCGCGTGGATAGTTCCCGGCCCCAGCCAGGGGGGGGGGGCGACCGACCCAGGCCCTGTGTTTGTGTCGTGGTGCCCGTGGGGCACAGACTGGAGGGGTGCTCCTGTAATTGACCCAGGTCGCGAAACCTTTGAACGACTAGGACAGGAACACTCGCGAGGGCGCTCGGCTGCCCCCTTCGCGAGGCCTTGCATAAGAGAAATCGAGGAAGGAGAGTGAAAAGTCGAAGAACCACAGGCCAAAGACGGCAACAGCTTCAATAAAACTTCGAATGAGAATGAACAAGCCAACTGCGGAAAGCAAATGAAAAAGCCGCGTCCAGCACCTAATCTAGTCTTTGACGTCTTCTCACCAGCGCGGAGCTAAGTGCTGCCACTGGGCGTGGGAGGGATCCCCAGGGCCTGAGGCCGGCGCTCCTGAGACTCCGGGGCGTGTACAGCCCCAACTCATTATTACGTGAGAGTGTCATGGGCCGCGAGCTTCACAGGCGTTGGCCTTCTTCACAGGCTCTGGGCCTTTTCCAAAACGCGATAGCTTCGCAGGCATTCGCCTTCTTCACAGGCTCCAGGCCTTTTCCAAAACGCGAGAGCTTCACAGGCATTCGCCTTCTTCACAGGCTCTGGGCCTTTTCCAAAACGCGACAGCTTCACAGGCATTCGCCTTCTTCACAGGATCTGGGCCTTTTCCAAAACACGACAGCTTCACAAGCATTCGCCATCTTCACAGGCTCCGGGCCTTTTCCAAAACGCGACAGCTTCACAGGCATTCGCCTTCTTCACAGGCTCTGGGCCTTTTCCAAAACGCGACAGCTTCACAGGCATTCGCCTTGTTCACAGGCTCTGGGCCTTTTTAGGGGTAGAACCTTCGGAGGTGCTGGATGTTCCATGCGTTCTGGACCGGCACCCCATCCTGAGTCTCCAAACGCGCGGAGCCGAGCCTGGAAGCATGAACAACCTTGAACGGGCCCTCCCACATGGGAGAGAGCTTGTGCAGTCCCTCCCTGGAGAGGACCCGCCTGAGCATGAGGTCTCCTACCTCGAGAGTTCTGGGGCGGATGTTGCGGCAGTGATATCATCGCAGTGCTTGTTGGTACCTCGCCGCTCGCAGCGCGGCTTCTCGGCGACGTTCCTCCCCCAGCACGAGGTCCATCCCCCGCATGGCGTCCTGCTGCACCTCGTCGAACGCCAGGACCCGCGCAGAGCAACGTCTGACCTCTGAGGGAGGACCGCTTCGGCTCCGTAGACCAGGAAGAACGGGGTCTCTCCAATCGGCTTGGTCGCGGTTGTGCAGATGGACCACAACACAGACTGAAGCTCGTCGTACCAACCTCTGCCGCAGGCCTCCAGCTTCTTTTTGAATGTCCCGGTCTTGAGGCCCCTCAGGACCTCTGTGTTGGCTTGCTCGGCCTAGTCGTTGCTTCGGGGGTGCGCCACCGAAGCGTAGCATATCTGCGTTCCAAGGTTAGCACAGTATGTTTTGAAGAGGTTACTGGTGAACTATGAACCGTTGTCTGTGATGATGCGGTTCAGCACCCCGAACCGGCTCACGGTGCCCCTGATGAACTTGACCGCGGAACCCGCGGGGATGGTGCAGACGGCCTCTACTTCAGCCCACTTGGTGAACTTGTCCACGACGATGTAGAGGTAGCGGTAGCCCCCTGGCGCCCGAGGAAACGGGCCCAGGATGTCCAGCCCCCAGACTGCGGATGGCCACGAAAGGGGTATAGTCTGCAGGCCTCCTGCCGGCTGATGGATCTGCTTGGCGTGGAACTGGCAGGCCTCACAAGATTTCACTAGTTCGACGGCGTCATTGAGTGCGGTGGGCCAATAAAACCCACTGCGGAACGCCTTGCCGACGAGGGTCTGTGATGATGAATTATGTCCACAGTCTCCGCCATGTATATCTTCCAGCAGTTCCTTTCCTTGCTCCCTGGAGATGCAACGCAGGGATACATCGTTTGGTCGCTTCCGGTAGAGCTCTCCATCCTTGATGCAGTATGCCGTGGCCTGCCGTGCCACACGCTCCGCTTCCTTCTCCTTCTCTGGTAGGGTCCCTTGTGTTAAGTAACTCCGGAGCTCCGTGATCCAGTACCCCTCCTGAGGATCCATCGTCAGGAGCAGGCGTGCTCCTGAGGCCAGGCCACAGACCGGGGCTCCCGAGGCAGGTGGGTGGGGGAGCTCCTCCCGAGGCTGAGCCGTGTTTGACAATGACGGCAGGGCTGAGGGCTTGAAGAGCCGCTCCTCGAAGACGCCAGGCTCCTGAGGTAACCGCCTGGACGCCCGTTTGGCGATGTCGTCGGCCTCCTGATTGGTGCCACGGGGCACATGCTGCAACTCCAACCCCCAGAAGTGCTTCTCCATCCTACGGACCTCCGCAAGGTAGGCTTCCATGTGCTCATCTTTCGGCTCGTACACCTTGTTGGAGAAATTGACAAGGAGCTGCGAATCGCCCTTGATGGTGAGGCGTTTCACCCCCAGGGCAGCGCTGCGGCCTTCAAGCCTGCTATTAAACCTTCATACTCCGCTATGTTGTTGGAGACCTTTTCACCTTGCTGGAAACAGAGCTGTACAGCGTAGTAGAGCTTGTCCTGAGTGGGCGATATAAGCACCGCCCAGCCCCAGCGCCATGCCTGGAGAACGCCCCATCGAAGTACATGACCCAGCCTTCTGGCGCCTCGCTTCCCGGGGAGAGGGACCGATCCTCGCCGCCCTTGAGGCCTGGTGCCTCCGTCCATTCTGCCACAAAATCAGCTAATGCTGCTCCCTTGATGACTCTGGTCATGCTGAATTTGAGATGAAACGCTTGCAGTTCTATGTTCCACTCAGCGACCCTTCCAGCTGAGTTAGGGCTCCTGAGCACTCTCTCCAGGGGGTATGACGAGACGACCTTGATGGGGTGACCCTGAAAATAGTGCCGCAGCTTGCGCGAGGCCACCAGTAGCGCGGGGAGGAGCTTCTGAGGCATGGGGTACCGTGCCCTCGCGTCCCGCAACACCGTGCTGACAAAGTACACTTGGTGCTCGACGAGGTTGGGTGCGTCAGTGCTGGTGGCGCCCTCCGGCGACCATGGCGCCTCCTGAGGCGGTGAGGCCTCTTGAGGCTGGCCATCTGGGAGAGGGGCCTCTTCCGCCTCCGGTGCACTCCTCTGCGGCGGCTGATCCTCCTCAGCCGCGGTGGCGGTTTCTGTGGGCTTTCCCTGTTCCTGTTTTGCCTTGTCCCGGGCTGCTGCTGTGGTTTTGATTCGATGCTCCTCCCTAACCGCCACCAGGGCTGCGCTGGCGGAGTAGGGAGTGGCGGCGAGGTAAAGCACCAGGGGCTCTTGAGGGCGCGGATCCACCATGACCGGAGGGCTGGTCAGGTATCTCTTGAGATCCTGGAACACCTTGTCGGCCTCTTCAGTCCATTCAAAGGGCCCCCTTTTCTTCATTAGCTGGAAGAAGGGCAGCGCTCGCTCCCCCAACTTGGAGATGAAGTGCCCTAGCGTGGTCACGCACCCTGTGGGCTTCTGCATTTCTCTGAGGGTCTTTGGCGGGCTCATGTCCTCGACCGCCTTGACCTTTTAAGGGTTAGCCTCGATGCCTCGGTGGGACACGAGGAAACACAAGAGCTTGCCCGAGGGGACTCCGAACACACACTTCACTGGGTTGAGCCGTAGGTTCACTACGTTGAGGCTCACGAAGGTTTCCTCCAGGTCTTGTATCCAGGTCCTGGCCTCCCGAGACTTCACCACAATGTCATCGACGTAAGCCTCAACATTCTTCCCGAGCTGCGGGCCCAAGGTGATGTGCATCAGCCGCTGAAAGGTCGCCCCGTGTTACGCAGCCCGAATGACATGCATGTGTAGCAGTACACCCCACACGGGGTTAGGAAGGCTGTCTTTTCGACGTCTTGTACCGCCATCTTGATCTGGTGATACCCAGAGAAGGCATCCAACAGAAGCATAGCAGGTCGCATTCTGCGGTGGAATCGACGATCTGGTCAATGCGGGGGAGCGGGAACGGATCTTGCGGGCATGCCTTGTTGAGGTTGGTGAAGTCAACACACATGCGCTCCTTCCCTCCCTTCTTTGGCACAACGACAGGGTTGGCCAACCAATCCGGGTATCGGACCTCGCGAGTGACCCCAACAGCTTCTAGTTTGCGGGTCTCTTGGACGATGAAGGCTTGCTTTTCTATTGACTGCCGCCTTGCCTTCTGCTTCACAGGGCACACATTGGGGCACACGTTGAGGTGATGCTCGATTATGCTCCTAGGGATCCCCGCCAACTGGTCAGGCTCCCAAGCAAATACGTTCTTGTTTCCGCGCAGGAAACTGACCAGGGCCTCCTCCTGCTCGGGTTCGAGGTTGGCGCCTACGGTGAAAATGGCGTTGGTGGACCCGTCCTCATCGACGGGTATCTGCTTGGTTTCTGCCTTGTCTTGGGTGAACAACTATTTCTTCTTTGCAGGTGCAGCCCCCTTGGGCTCGGGGGTGTCCGAGTCGGCGGGCTGTGCCGACGCCGCCATCTTGAAGGCGAGCTTGAGCACTCGCAGCGTGTCTCCGGTGTCCCCGTGCACAGTGAGGACACCGCTGCTCCCGGGCATCTTCATGAGGTTGTATGCCGGGTGCGTCACGGCCATGAACTGGGCCAGCGCTGGGTAGCAGAGGATGGCGTTGTAGGGGAGGCCGATGGGGGCGATGTCGAAGTCGACCAGCTCCGTGCGGAAGTTGTTGTAGGTGCCGAAGGTTACTGGGAGCCGGATCTGTCCGAAGGAGCTGGATGATCCGCCCCCAACGCCTAAGAAGGGCCGGCTGGGTTGCATCCGTTCCAGGGGTATGCAGAGGAGGTTGAAGGCCTCAACCGAGAGCACGCTGAGGCCCGCACCGCCATCGATGAGAGTTCTGGTGACGGCTACCTGGCAGATGGTGGGGGTGCACAGCATGGGGAGCGCACCTGAGCAGGCCGAGTTGGAGGGGTGGTCCTCCGAGCTGAAGGTCAGGCCGGCCTTGGGCGCCGCCCGGTTCGGGAGAGCCCCCTGCCGCGTGGAAGCGGCGCTGACCCGGCGGATGAACGGCTTGACGTGGTGACTTGTAGGCGGCGCCTGCGAGCTGCCCAGGAGGGCCGCGACGACCGGGGGTGTTGGTGTAGCGTGCTGGGCGGGGAAGAGGCTACGGAGCTCTTCCCAAGAGGCCACGGAGGCTGCCGGCAGGTGGAGCAGCCATGCGCGCGGAGCGCCGGTGATGGTCATGGGGAGCCAGTTGGCCATGACCCTATTGTCACCTCCAGCCTCGAGGATGGCCTCCTCGTACGCCAGCAAGAAGGCCAGCGGATCAGTCGCGCCGCCGTAGCGCGGCGGCGTTGTTGGCTTGAACTTGTCCGGCCACCGTACCCGTTGCAGGGCTGGGGCCAGGGCTCGGAGCCCCCTGGCCCCCGTGCTGGCGCCGGCGGCCGGAGCGGGCGACGCGCTATTCATCGCAAGGGAGGCCGTGGCGGTGGTGGAAGGGAAAACTCCGGTGCACCCCTACCTGGTGCGCCAAATGTCGGATTTCGGGTTCCGGCAGACCCTTGAGGTTCGAACACTATGGTGCGCGTGGAGATTTCGCCTTCTACCTACCTGCACCCCTCCGCCTCGCTAAGATCTAAGCTATGGAAAGAACAGCACGAGAGACACAGGGTTTATACTGGTTCGGGCCACCGTTGTGGTGTAATACCCTATTCCAGTGTGTGGTGTGGTGGATTGCCTCCTGGGCTGATGATGATGAGCAATACAAGGAAGAACAGCCTCGCGAGGGTCTGCTCTTGGCCATGGGGATGAACTGCTAGGAGGAGTTCAGTCACCATTCTCTCTCTCTCTCTTCTCGATTCTCTCTCCGATTTCGATTTCGATCATAGCTTGTTTCTGGGTTGGCCGATTCTAGATCCCGCCTACCCTGGGGGTGGCTAGTCCTATTTATAGGCAAAGGCCCTGGGCCTCTTCCCAAATATTGAGCGGGATGGGCGCCAACAATTGGACATTTTGAAGGGGAACATCTGGTACACTTATCCTGACTAAAGTTGGTCCTCGCCTACCAAAGGCTCTGGTGGTGACGCAGGCTTGGGCTCCACAATGACTTCCTTCCTGCTGTTGGGCTGGTCTTGGTCTCGTTGCACCAAAACGGGTGCCTTTGCTTGATTTTCTCGCATGCGCTTGCTCCCTTTGCACCAAAGAGGAAAGGGGGACACTGCGCGGGCTGGCGCCCGCCTGGCACCCTTGTTCGTAATGGCTTGCGTCACGGGCACCGCGTGAGGTACCCCGCCTTGATCTCTCTGCCTCCTCGCGAGCCAGCCTAATGAGGCCGTGCCTGAGGAAGCTCCGTGTCATCCGCCCCGCGAGGCTTGACCCCTCGTGAGGGTCTTGGGTCTGTGCTGATGAAGATGGGCCGTGCTGGGCCCCTCCTCGAGCCATGCCACAGGCCGCAGGCAGGCATGTCTGGGGACCCCCGTTCCCAGAACACCGACAACACCCTCACTGAATCATTTGTCAGAGGATTTAAATTCCATCCCCGTGAGTCTAGGGTGTCATTTAAACTGTATGGAAATTCATTTACCATATCACTAGAGAGTTTTGCTCACCGTGGCAAAATCCCATTCTGGGTTCCCTTGACGAACCACCAAGGTCTGAGTTACAAGCATTTTTGAGTAGCTTTTGCTACGGTGAGGCGAGGGGAGTGACGCAAGGTAGAATAAAGATCATTCATTTTCTCGCAATTCAGTACTTTGCATTATTCAATGTAAAATGTATAGTAGGCAAACAAGATTGTAGTACACTTTTTGCTCCAGACATGAGCCTCATACGCACTGCTCTCACCAGTGACAGAAGTTATAATCTTGGAGCGATCGTTGCATGCAGGTTGCAACATAACGGTAATAGTGGCTATTTCTATGGTGGAATTTATGCCACACGTTTAGTAAGAGAGTTGGTGGTTATGTTATCACCATTATATCCATGTTCTAGATCCGATCTTGCAAGTTATAGTCACCTACTATGTGTTATGATCTGGCAACCCTGGAGTGACAATAGTTGGGACCACTCCCGATGATGACCGTAGTTTCAGGAGTTCATGTATTCACCGTGTGTTAATGCTTTGTTCCCATTCTCTATTAAAGGGAGGCCTTAATATCCCTTAGTTTCGAATTGGACCCTGCTGCCATGGGAGGGTAGGACAAAAGATGTCATGCAAGTTCATTCCATAAGCATGTGTGACTATTTACGGAATACATGCCTACATTATATTTGTGAACTAGAGCAAGTGTCATATCGCCCTAGGTTTTTTTCTTGAAACGAAAGGTAGATGAGGCTCTACCTTATATATTTCAAAACAGGCCGGGGCCTGGGACCAAGAGGTCGATTACATGAAGCTTACATTGAGAACCATGGTGCCATGGCTATAAGCAGCCATTTGAGAGAGAGTAGAGGTACATGGAGGGGAGAGGGTATGGACACAAACTATGAAGACAAAATTAGCCCAAGAGATTCACCCAGCTCGTAATAGCATCCTTGTCATACCGCCCTTTAGCCCGGTGCTGCCATGCCTCGAGGAGCTGCATCACATACTATCTGAGGTAAGTGCGAGACCATCATTTATTGTTGAATACTCGATCATTTCGAGCATGCCAAAGCATGACAGTAGTCGTAGCAAATAGAATGTGTACTTTGCTGGAGTTTGCCAAAGTCCTCTGAGCTCTCTGCATAAAAGTGACGAGGTCAGCAGAACTGGAGGCTAGGTTAGTCATATGGAGCGCATCACAAATAATAGATGCCAGATAGGAGCACAGAACAATGTGGCTGGCAGACTCGCTGGCAGGGCAAATGTCACAGTCTTGGTGCGTGGTAATCAATGACCATTGTTTCCGTAGCATGTTATCTCTAGTATTCTGTCTCCCGTAGAAAGCCAGCCACAGAAAGATGCGGTACCTTAGAGGGATGATCTTGTCCCAAATCCAGGAGCTAAATTCACAGCCCACAACTCTGAAATAAGAAGGTGGTAAACCTGAGATGTAGTGATTGGCTTATGGTGTATAGCAGAAGTTCTGACATCCGAGCTGGAAAAAACTGGTGCAAATTCTAGAAAAGAGTGCAGCATCTATAATTCCTGAATGGCAGTAGCTGAGAGGTTTGGGTAGAGCTGAATGCGCAAGGTATTATTGGAGAACTGTGATGCCACCGTGCAACTACCATCTTTGGCATGAGAGAAGAGGGTAGGCAGAATGAACCGAAGTCGCCCAGACGGTAACCAACTGTCATGCCAGTAGGAGATAAGCTTGTCGATGCCTATCGAACACTTAGAGGATGCCAAAACTACAGGAATGAAAACTTTGAAGTTCCTCCAGATTGTCGTGTCATGACTTGAGCTCTTCAGAGGGATAACATGCTTACATTATTGTTGAGCAAACCATTGGAAGCAGGGGACGTCCGAGGACTGCAAAACTTCAGTTGTGAACATGTTGAGCAAAGCTTGGTTGTGAGAAGTAAGGTCCCTAATTTCCAAACCACTTGAAGATCTTGGGAAGTGGTGAAATGTCAGGCAACTAGGCATTGGCCACCTTTGACTGCATTCTTGCCTTGGCAGAAAAGCGCCCTCGACAATTTTTCCAACTAACTAAGGGATTCCTTAGGCCAGAGGAAACATGTCATATAGTAGCTTGGAATGTAGCAAGTACTGAATTAACCAAAGTCAAACATCCACCAAATGACAGACAGGTAGCAAGCCATCCCGATAACCTCTTGTCAACCCGATGGATGATAGGCAGAAGCATACCATGCTTAATCTTGTGTAAGGATAGCGGCAAGCCTAGGTATGTGCAAGGGAAGTTTGAGATGGGGCAACAAAAAAGATCAGCAATTTCCTGCGTGCTGCCCGAGTCGATGCAAATAGGGATCATAGTGCTCTTGTGATAGTTGATATGTAGCACTATGAAAGCGGAGAAGTTAGATAAGACCTGTTTAACGATTGCCGCCTACTGGGTATTGCCCTGGAATAGAAGCAACGTATCATCGGCATACCGTAACACAAGGTACATTCAATCGGATCCTAGAGGGTGCAGCAGACTGCCATCTTCAAAACATGAACAACAAAGCCTTTGTAGGACATCAGCGACCAAAATAAACAGGTACGGCGAGGTGGAATCGCCCTGATGGAAACCTCTATTTGCAACAAAATACTCCCCGAGCTCACCATTAAGCATGATTCTGGAGCTAGCCATGGTCAGGAGAGATGACATCCAAGTGATCCATCGCGGATGAAAACCATGGGCCTGAAGAATGCCGAAGAGGCATGCCCAACTGATAGTGTCGAAAGCCTTCTGGAAATCCAACTTAAGGACCACCATCGGTAGTTTCCTCTTATGAGCTGTTTGAACCATGTCAGCAGCCATAGCAAAATTCTCAACAATAGGCCGGCCCTTGATGAAACCAGACTGTAAAGAGTGAACCAGAGATGGGATCTGCATTTGTAGTTGTCGGGAAAGGACCTTGCTAGCAAGCATAGGGACACTGTGCACAATAGAACTTGGCCTAAAATCACGCAACTTCAGGGGTGTTTCCTTCTTGGGTAAGAGAGAAATGTGAGCTTGATTGATGCTAGAGAGATCCACCTAGTTGTGGTAAAACTGATCAAAAAAGACTTGCAAATCCTCCTTGATCACACTTTGGAAAGCCTTGTAGAACTCATTCGTGAATCTATCCGGGCCAGGGCTACGGTTGCTGGGCGAAAGGTTGATCACTTGAAAAATCTCCTCCTAGGAAAACTCCCTAGTAAGACAAGACAAATCTGCAGGCTCATATAAAGTAGCAATGTCAAACGTAGGCAGAGAGAGGGATGGTTGACCCAGCAGCTCAGAGAAACTAAGTGGTGGCAAGCTATAACTTCTGTTGATCATCGAAGTGTTCCACTCCCCCTTGAACAAGAACACGGACCTTGTTGCATTTGGCGTGACCGTTGGCAGCAGCATGGAAGAAACGGCAGTTCTCATCTCCTGAGACACACCATCGTAGCTTAGCTCTCCTTCGCCATAGAGCAGTCTGCCATTGTATTAATTGGTCGGCTTTGGCGACTGCAAACTTTCTCAAAACTGTCTCCAAAGAGGACAGAAGGTGTCGCTCCTGCACATCATTGAGATAATCCACAACAGCCTTGTTGTTATTTATGAGCAAGTCCAAGCCTGCTCTATTTCTCTTCCATCGCCTAAGGGCGGCACATTCTCTTCTCATTTTGAAGTTGATAAGAGAGGCAGCAGAGGATATCTGTCTAGTACCACTTCTCAAACTGTTACCAATGACACCCCTGGTCTCCTCCATTTCAAGCCAATGATTTCACCCTAGGTTAGGACTGTCAGATGATGAATATCATCCAACAAATTTCTGATCCAATGCCTACGAATTTATATTATTTTGTTCTTGCGAAGTTACTACTGCTTCTGTTACTGTTGCACTTCCTACAAAGCCACTGTTACCGCTACTATTCCCACTGCTACTATTATCAAAACTATCAAACTACTTTGCTACTGATCACTTCGTTGCAGATAATTAATCTCCAGGTGTCGTTGAATTAACAACTCAACTGCTAATACTTGAAAATATTCTTTGGCTCCCCTTGTGTCGAATCTATAAATTTGGGTTGAATACTCGACCCTCGAAAATTATTGTGATCCCCTACAGTTGTGGGTTATCAAGGAGCCACGCATATCTCGTTCTTAGGGCATACTGGATGGGCACGACATCGGGTTGGCTGAGACCTCTGTTGCCCAGGGGGTGCCAGACATCGCCCAGTTTGGACCAGCACGATCAGCACTAGCCCCCTATATTATGTTGAATTGAGAATCCTCGGGGATGCGACCCCGTATGCTAATTAATTAATTATCTGTATTATTATGTTGGGAAATTTTAAAAACAAAGTTGGGCCTTGCTGGAGAAGTTCTTTCCTAAGCGATTTGTCAGGGGGGTTCCCATACACCCACATGTATTAGGAGCTCTCGTCACGGAACATGTAGCGACCTGATCCCAATGGACCGGAGTCTCTGTGCTTCTGTGTCATCCCTGGATCTGTATGCTGACACACATAGTACTCAAGGAATTATAACAGAGTTCAATCACACACTTTATTACATCAAGGTACTCAAAATAGTATTTATTACAATGATATGGCTGAAGGCCATCTAAATAAAATAACCGCGGAAGCTTCGAAGGTAAATGAGTCCATCCAACTCCACGACAAAACTGAGTGCAGAACCTATCGCACCTTACTCTTCGTCTGAAAAATCTGCAACATGAAATGTTGCAGCCACTAGGGTTAATACATTGAATGTATTGGCAAGTCACACTCAAAGTATGAAAACTGACCTATCATCTACATGCAAGCATATAACAAGTGGATAGCTCTAAGGTTTATTTTGCATTAAGCCAATTTTGTCCTACTTCTACTCACTAGCCAAATTTTATTTCTTTACATTTTTATTAACCTATTGTTAAATTGGACGGCCTCCAATTTTACCCACCTATGAGAGCTTCTGAGGATCATAGGTTCCCAAATTGTTATTTCCATGAGAGCCCCCGGGGATCATGGTTCAATTAAAACCACATCAGAATAATTATTTGGGATGAGATCTTCCAGAGGTTTCAACTCCAGTTGCTCAAAGTTGTCCATAACCGAGGACACGGCTAATCATGATTAGTTTGTACACTCTGAAGAGGTTTGCGCACTTTTTCCCACAAGAATCGATCCCTCCCTTCACGTCCTCGCACTTCCTGGTGTTTGAGAATGGGATGAATGAAACATGGTATTCCGAAGAGTTCCTCTGGGCCACTGCCAGTGCCCATCCAATCCTACCATTCTTCTTCATCTCATAGCACTGTCCGGCCAGAGTCACAACTAGGATTAACCAAGCCAGAGCCCATAATGGCTTATGGCTGTGCACGGAAGCTACTTGATATGAAACATGTCCAACCTTTTTTGAACCTGAGCGGCATTCCCCACCTTTTCTTGAGTAATGCAGAGCCTCCCGGAGGATACATACTTGTCGACTGGTCCCGACAAACCTTTCCGCCCAGATGACTGATTCATTGGTATTGCAGAGCCTCTGTGGAAATACAATACATGTAAGTTGTTAATGTAGTCATTGGTTAAGTTCTCTCGCAACTTTCATGAATCACACGATACCCAATACACGTCTACCATAACTTGGCTAAGCAATAACTACACTATAACGATTCCCAATGTGGCGGCAAAGACTATCAGGATCAGGCTAAACACATGGCTATCCTATCTGGGTTTAACATAGCATAGTACTCTTACACATGCATGTTGTTGTTTTGATAGAGGGCACTACATGCAAAACAAAAACATAGGATTGGTATGATCAAAAGTGCAAACTTTCCTGTTAACGTTGATGAAGTACTCCGGACTCAAAGTCCTGGCAATTCTACTCTTGGCACTATGGACAATCTAGCGTGAGCAAGCAATAACATCCATAAGCATAACAATCAAAGATCTGAAAGAGAAACGATGAAAACACTTGTGAAAACTCCGAAAGAACCAAATTAAGTTTATGTACAGAATGTAATTTTAACAGTAATAAAATTATATGATTTTGATCATAACTAAAGGTACACGTCATAAGCTTCGATTTGCAAAAAGAATAAACTAAAGTGGAGTTACGAGACTCAAGTTATGGCTTATTGAAGTTTGAATTCAGATCTGTTTGAATTCGAAATTTAAAACTTTCAAAAATATTGTTCGTTTGGTTCACTCCATAGAGGGGATTTTTATGAAACTGTAGGAAATAGAATCTAAATTGGATCTAATTAAAAGTTATACCAGAAAGAAGAATTGATATAGAATGTGAGATTGGAAAAATCCTAAAAAAAGCAGATTTTTGGCCAGAGACAAGTGGTGTCCTCTGGTAGGATGAACAGGTATTTGCGGCGGGTTTCAGGGCGGACGTTCGCTATCTAAATGTTTTGGCTTAAAAACCTGAGAGCCTAGTTCTAACTAAGCCAAAGAAAACTGATCTAATAAATAGTTTTTTAACAGAAACGAATAGATCGATCGTGCACTTACACAGAAGAGGAACGAGGAGTTGGGGTGGCTCGGGCACTGGGTGGCGAGATGTCTATGGGATGTAGCGGAGTTTGGCTCATTCGGTGGTGAGGTCAGCGAAGATCAGCGACGAAAAACGGCAACAAAACCAAGCGATGAAGCTCGCATACTCCGGGTGCTCTGGTGAAGAAAACATGGTCAGGTTGGCCTCTGTAGATGGGGAGGGAGTGTCAGACCTTGTTAAAACGATGGTAGGGATTGAGAGAAGTCGGAACACAGAAGGAGGAGGCTCGGGATAGCTCACCATCGTCGAAATCCGGCGATGAACTGAGGCTTCTGACGCGAGATCCAAACTGCCAGGGTGTGGGCTACAGTTTGTTTTAGAGAGGGGTTTCTAGGGAAATCAGTTGAGAGGGGTCATGGCTATTTATAGGACATCTTTCCTGGATGAGAGGTTGACTCGGGATAAGGATTCCAAGAAGATCGTATGAAGCGGCGGAGTCGTGCACGTGTAGGTTCTGTTATGTACGTATACATGGGGAAGAAGAAGATACGTGGGGCCTAGGTGCTTGGAAAAGAAGTCAACGAGGAAGAGAGGGATTGAACGAGGGGACGGGCGAAGGGATCTGGCGCAAGGCGTGAGTGCCCCTATCTTTTTTTGTGAGGGCGCTGGCCTGGCCTATTCGCTGGTTGCGCCTGGCGGCGGCCATCCTGGCTGGGCTGCGCCTGGCCTGCTGGAGGGTGGCTGTTGCTAGGCCGGCTGGCCTGGCTTAGAAGGCGTGGCTCTCTCTTTTTTTCAAAATCCTTTTTTTCAAATACAACAACGCACTGAAATACAATAAAAAAAGAACTCTAAAAAATACCAGAAAAGTTCACACAATTATATGGTCTTATATATGACCTTGTGAACTTTTATCCGGCCAAAAAATGCAAGTTTTTAAAAAACATTTTCGCTACACTAATAAAATTTGCATCAAAATAACTTGCAAATAAAACTCAATAAATATATTTTGATTTCAAATTCAATTTCCAATATTTCCCCTCTGTTTTTGAAGAAGTCATTTTATCTTCTCTCTTTATTTTATTTTTGAAATAATGGAAATTAATTTTGGTGAAACCAAATTTGATCCAAATATCCAAATTTTGAAAATTTAAAACTGGAATTTAGGGAAATTTCCAACTCTCTCTTTTGGTCCTTGAGTTGCATAAAGTCCCTTGCATCCGATTCAAATGAAAATCAGCGGGGCAGAAATGCGTAAACCATGGATGCATATGAATTATCTAATTATTAACATCCAAACTGAAAATTGGGAAGTTACAGAACATTACACCGGTATGACGGAAACTATGGTGGCAAGAGTGCAACAAAACACCAGGCAAAATGTCGAGCCATCCACCCTTTACCAAGTATATAGATGCATTAATTAAATAACAGATATCATGATATCCCATGATATCCATGTCCCAACATGGAACAACCTACACCGCACCTGCAACTAGCAAATCTATAAGAAGGCCCGAGCAAGCGGTAACATAGCCAAACAATGGTTTGCTAGGAATGTGGAAAAGGTTAGGGGCTTATCATGGCAATTTGGGAGGCTTGTGAAACAAGTGGTAGGTAGCGCGACGTAGCGATAGCATCAAGACAACTAGCAAAGCAAAGATAGTAGTGATATCCAAGGTAAATGTCATCTTGCCTGAAATCCTGCTCGGAAGAAGATTGAGTCCATGAAGTAGACGAACCCACATAGTCCAATGCATCCTCACAATCGCAACGAAATCGGGAACTACCGAGAAGAAGCACAACCAAAAAAGAAGCAAACAACATGGTAAACACACAAGCATAAGCATGGCATGATGCACAATCAAGTATGATCCATGACAAGATTAGAAGTTGGTTAATATGGCAAGAGGTGATGCACAATAAAACTACCTATCTAGGCAATTTAAATGGGGCCAGAAACAACAAACAACAGTACTGGAAAATCCCATATGCAATTTTCAAAATTGCTACTATTCTGCCCTATACACAATTTTAATGTTCTTAAACAGCAAAATAAAATGCACCATGGTAATCTATACATTTTTCTAGACCATTTACATGCAAAATTCATTTAATTCGGAGCTACGGTCAATTAGTTATGAAATAAACCATTTTGACATTTGTGCAAATTAATGCAAACAACAAGTTTAAATATTTTTGACATGGATGAAAGTTGCAAATCATTAAACTACAGGAAATTGTAAGCATTCTACATATATGCCATGTTTTATTTGGATTAACGATTTAAAAGATATGATCATCTCAATATGCATGCAAATCTGGCCAAAACAGAAAACAAAATAACATAAAGGAAAAAAACTACCGGAGGGAAAGATCTGGCCGAATCCACCACTTCAGGGCTCATTTGGATGCAAGGAGCATATTTCCAGCGAATAGATTCCCCGGTTGAAATTTTCTTTAGTCAATTAGAAGCCCCGTGGAAAATTGGCACTGCCATTTGGATCACAGGGGCTAATCCCCCCTATAGAAAAAGGACATACTATAACTGAAGCAAAAACAAAACATGAAGAACTGAAGCAACATCATACCCCATCGGATCTTGTTGCCAGTGAGCCCTCTTTGGACATGTATGCCCACCGACAACACTGTCTTCACATCCCTCACCAGCACCAGCCAGTGCCGCTGGCAGTCGCCCTGGTGGCGCGATCTAGTGGGAAAGACAAAGAAGTCCAATGGGAGGAGATCTAATGATGCGGCTGCTGTCGGCGTTCTGGGAACAGGGGTCCCCAGACTTGCCTGTCTATGGCCCATGGCGTGGCTAAGCCAGCAGGCCGTGCGGCCCATCTTCACAAACAAGGCATCCAAGACCCTCGCGAGGGGCCAAGCCTCGCGAGGAGGACGACGCAAGACCTCCTCAGGAGTGGCCTAGTCAGGCAGGCTCACGAGGAGCGGAGATATCAAGGCGGGGCAAACCTCACGAGGCTCTCGGGACGTGAGCCATGACGATCGGTGCCAGGCGGGTGCCAGCGCGTGCAGCGTCCTTGTTTCCTCTTTGGTGCTAAGGAAGCAGGCGTAGGCGAAGAGTACCAAGGCATCAGGGAAGGGTTGCCATATCGGTGCAACGAGACCAAGACCAGAAGGACGGCAAGACGGAGGTCATCATGGAGCCCAAGACAGCGTCACCACCAGAGCCTTTTGCAAGCGAAGACCACTTTTGTCAGGATAGCTTGTACTAGTTGTCCCCCTTCGAATTTGCCCGCCATTGTTGGCTCCCTTCCCGCTCAATATTTGGGAAGAGGACCAAGGCCTATATAAGTAGAGCTAGCCACCACCATAGAGGGGCAGATCACTCTCACCCGCACAAGTTAGCCAAGCACAAGAACACCTCAACCTCAGGAGGCTGTTCTTCCCCTTGTACTGTTCCTCATCAGCCCAAGAGGTAATCCACCACCACCACACTGTAGTAGGTTATTACACCTCAATGGTGGCCCGAACCAGTATAAATCTCGTGTCTTTCCGTGTTGCAAGCTCGTCGAGTTCGTCCGCAAGATCTTAGCGAGCTAGGGAGTAGATTGGTATGAGTGAAAGACTTTGCGCGCACCCCAGTGTTCGAACCTTAAGGCTTTGGTGCAACCCCACATCCCACATTTAGCGCGCTAGGTAGGGGTGCACCGGAGCTTCTTCTCCGCCAATCAACGTGCCGACGCTCCGCGACCATGATGTCCGATGACCCAAGAGCTGACTCCAACCCCTGGGCATGCTGGCCAGACCCGTCGGTGCCGCCTGCCTATGAAGACCTCAGCCCCGCGCTCTAGGCGGCACGAGCGTTGCCCATTCCTGCGGGGCGTGGGCGATGCGGCCAAGCGTCATCTACCCTCACTCCACGACAAGTGCGAGCCGCTGCCAAAGCAGCAAGCCACGCTGCGGTGACGGCGCCACACTCACGGCGGTATAGGCAAACACGCGGGCAGCACTCACCATGGCAAGGGAGCTGCTGCGGTGCCGGCTGATGGAAAGCGGCCGGGACGCACTGCTGGAACGCGTTGCCAAGCTGCTGGACGCGGCGGCCTCGGGAGCCCCGCCCTTGTTCCATCAGCTCCCTCCTTAGGCTGCTACAGGGATTCACGGCAGGCCACGCCGCTACCATGCGCCGTCAGGTGCGCCAGGGGGCTTCATCAACACCAGCCCGACCGGCGGCGCTGGGGCTCTGCCGCCCCATACCGCCCGCAACAAGCATGAGCACAAGCGTCGCCTCTCATGGCCCAAGTGGGATGCCATGCTATCATCCTCAAGACGCAACGCTAGGCCGGGCAACATGGAGTGTGGGGCACTACGGCGAGGTGTTCGGGGTAACAGCCCCGGAAGCCTACGTGCCCCGCATGACGGACCAAGAGTACACGCCGGAGGACGACCCCGGCTCATTCATCAGAGAAGATTGGGAAGAAGTGACACTAGGAGTCGAACCCTTCGAGGAGCCGCGGGGAACCACCACGACCGTGTGTGCGAGGACCACTACAGGGTACCCTAATCCCTCAGGAGCAGGCTTACGATAACCATGAGTCACAGGAGGAACAGATCACCGCAACGGCCACCGGCCCCAGCTCGACGCCCCCCACCCCCCTGCCGGCGGGTGGATCGCTTTGGGGGCTGCAGGAGAGGGGTCGGGAGCCAGGCCCCTCCCCAAGGCACGCGAAGCCAGGGGACACCCAGAGGTAGGCTCTCTGCCAGGGAGGCTTCGACGACCCTTCCCCCGGTAGAGGACCTGTGGTCGCGGAGGGCACCGCTAGCATCCCCTTTCCCTCTTTTGTGTCGTCTTGGTGAACGGTCGGCTCAAAGGAGGTCAAGGGTGGCGCAAGGCGGAGCCCTCGTCTGGCGATATGAACCAAGGCCGGTACCTGTGAAGCTCGCCGCCCGTGACACTCCCACATAATAATGAGTTGGGGCTGTACACGCCCCAGAGTCTCAGGAGCGCCGGCCTCAGGCCCTGGGGCTCCCTCCCACGCCTTGTGGCAGCACTTAGCTCCGTGCTGGTGAGAAGACTTGAAGACCGGAAGACTAGACTAGGTGGCGGACGCGGCCTTTTGCTTTGGATATCTCTTTCTGTAGCTTTGCTTTCTGGATCTGGATTTAAGTTGAAGCCAAATTTTTATCGATGCGTGCGGGGGGTGCCTTTTCTTGTTCGAGCAATTTCTTCCCTTCTGGATCTCGTTTTGCCTGGAACTCATGTCCATCGACTTTCCGTCACGAGCTCCTCGCGAGCTGGACCACGCGGAGCGCACGCTCGTCCAGCGCGCACCAGCACTGCGGCTGGTGCTTACCTCTTATGGGGCCCCTTCAAACGGGGCGGTAAGCTCCACATGATTCTCAGAAACTCGTCGCTTCACCACCCACCCGTAGCTAGCGCTAACTAAGGTAAACCACGATGGAAAGCTCGCGCCCGGGTTCACGGGTTCACGAGGACACCTACTCACATCGCATAGGAAAATAAAAACTGCAATTGGCTTACATGAGGGGCTCCCCCTCTCAAAATGCTCTTACAAGTTTTCCAAGGGCCGCGCCTGAGTTTTGTGTGCAGGGTGAAATGACAAGAGAACATGGGATCAGCTAGAAACGTCAATCACTACATCACCCGCGACGCATCACTCGCGTCGTCATCATGTTCGTCCACATCATCGCCGCCGTCGGTGATGCCCCCATTGCCATCGTCAACCACGTCACCTTCGTCTAGGACGACCACCACCACGTCATCCTCCGAGGTGAAGGCCCTGACCAACGCGTCCACATTATCCTCAACCCAACGCGCCAGGTCACCCCGGACGGTCGTGGGTACGGGAGCAATGGCGGCGTCGAAATCAAAGTTGGGGTCGACATTCAGAAGGTGGCTGAAGACACGGGAGAAAGCGCGCTCAAGCAGGCCATGACCCCTTTCCTCCACAAGCTGGCGAGCTCTGGCAGATCAAACCTCTAGGCGCGTCACCACCTCGCTAAAGAAGGTCAGATGGCTGGCATAGTCATTCGAGTGAGGGGCCGGAGCATTCTCATCGCAGATGTAACCCAGGGCGGTGGTGCCCCTGTTCCAGAGGTCTTGAAGCATAGGAGCATGCTCGTGCTCCAGTGTCCGACGCTGGAGCACTTCCTCCCTGTTTCGCCATGCGACGGCCTCGGCGTCATCAACCCGTTTCCGGAGAGAAAGCAGCTCGGCGTGGGCAGAGGCCAAGTCTGCCTGGGCCGTAACCAGGCCGGCGGCCGTGGCCTCTGCACGCCTCTCGGCCTCATCCAACCTTGGCCTGTGGGCAGCGGCCCTGCCTGCATCCTCCGCATCCCGCGAGCTTCAGCTTCAAGTCGTACCTACCCTCCAGGTCTGCGCGAACCTCGGCCACCCGGCGATTGATCTCCTCCTCGACTCTGGCCTCGCGGGCCCCAACGGCATCTTCTGCCTAAGCAACTTGACGCTCCCTCGTCTCGAGTTGCTCGAGCTCGAGGCTGCGCTCCACGGCTTCCAGGGCTAGCGCCTCCTCGCGCTCCCGGACATCCTCTTCCTCCGCAGGCGTCCCCCTCAGCGATGCAAGAGTGGCCCTGCGCGCCTCCACTTGCTGCTCAAGGGACGCGCTCTAGGCCTGGAGCTCCCTACGCGCACTCCTCTATAGCCTGGAGCTCGAGGCTGCGCTCCACGGCTTCCAGGGCCAGCGCCTCCTCGCGCTCCCGGACATCCTCTTCTTCCAAGGCTCGAGAGCGGGCTTCATGGGCGATCTTGAGGGACGCCTCGGCCTTCACGTTCTCAAGGTCGTGCTAATAACAACCGAGGTTGATGGCCACCCTCAGCTTGCGCCGCTCCTCCACCAGCCGGAGACCTTCAGCCTCAAGGCGCGAGTCGACACCGGTGAGCTCTTCACCGAGTCGGCTCATCCCGCCCATCGCCTCCTGGAAGAGCTCATGATGAACTACGCTCCGCCCGCGCTCGAGCTTGAACGCTCGACCCACCTCGTCCTCCACCTCGGGGGTTGCGAACGGGGTGCCAAGTGGCGTGCCACCTCCCGGCAGGGGGCTGGGGGCTGACGCCGCACCTGACGTCAGCCCGTCTTCGCGAGGAGCCCGAGCCGCTTGGGGCTCACTGCTTGAAGACGAACTGAAAACCGAAGGCAACCAGCTGCTGTTCATGAGCGAAGGAGGAGTCTTGGGCATGCTCGCCAAGTTCGATGTGTAACACCCCGGATGTAACTTTCCCAATTTGTACTCCAACTCTTGTCGTTTCCGGCGTTAAGTTATATTTATTTCCTCGGGTTCGGGTTTTGTCTCCGTGTGTTGTTGTCGTTGTCATGCATCTCATATCATGTCATATGTTCTTGTTGTTTCCTAGTGATCCGTGCCTTGTTTGAGGATGATCAGAAAGGGAGTTTTGTTAATCTTGTAGTGCTCTATCCATCCATGTCTTTGCTTGCAATTATGGAGTAGCCTAGCTTGAGTCAATCGAGCTCTACTTTTGCTACTTTGTGAATCTGGGCAGATTGTCAACTTGTTTGCAATTTTGCCGGTGATGTTGTAGTTGACCCGTGCATGCTATGCTATTGTTCTTGCCATGTATAGATTGTATTTTGTGCCTTCTTGATGGGTGTATGCTTGTCTTGCTATGAATTACACTGTAGTGAGTGCATCGAGCTCGTAAACATGCCTACTTGAGTTATGTTTTAGCATGTGCCAGTTTTCACTAAGTCTGAAAACTGATTATGTTTTTAGTATGTTCACGTGCTTGCAATTGTATTTTCTGATCCCTTTTGGCTCAAGGTCACTAAGGGACTTTTGTTAAGCTCTTTGAGTAGCTCCATGCCATGCTTTACTTTTCCATGATCAGGTCCTTTAGCATGTAGTTTTGTTTCTCCGAAGAGGGCTATCTGACCTGAAATTCCAGACAAGTGTTGATTTCACTAAGTCTGAGACCTGTTTGCATTTTGCATTTTTGCCATGCTTGTTTGAACCTGTTAATGGATGAATTGGCTGTAGCTCAGTGCTAGACTTCTGTGAAGAATCTTGTGTGCATCCCTGCCATGTATTTTTTTGTCATGTTTGGTTGCTGTAGCATGTTCATTTCATTGCATTTAGGTGCCTACTTCCTGTAAATCGCAGACCGGTGTCATTTTTGAATCGCTTGCCATTTCCAAACCGTAACTCCGATTCTGGCATTCTTTATATCGTTTTCAAGCGATTTCATCTCATCTTTCCAGTGGCACACTTGGTTTTCCATGTTGAGGCCAGGTTCATGCATTTCCTGTCGTATCTTGCTTTTTGCATCCTGCATCGCATCCCGCATAGCATATCATCATTGCATCATATCGCTTGTTCTTGCATGTGGTTGATTGTATCCTTGTTGCTTGTTTGTCTTGTTTGGGTAGAGCCAGGAGACGAGTTCGCTAAAGAGGAGCCCGTTGAGTTTGCTTTCGAGGATCCAGTCAACTCTGACAACTGTGCAGGCAAGATGATCATACCCTCGAAATCACTACTATCTTTGCTATGCTAGTTTGCTCGCTCTTTTGCTACGCCAATGCTATGATGCCTACCACTTGCTTGCAAGCCTCCCAAATTGCCATGTCAAACATCTAACCCACCATTGTCCTAGCAAACCGTTGATTGGCTATGTTACCGCTTTGCTCAGCCCCTCTTATAGCGTTGCTAGTTGCAGGTGAAGATTGGAGGCCGTTCCTTGTTGGAACATCATTTATTTACTTGTTGGGATATCATTATATTGCCATGTTATCTTAATGCATCTATATACTTGGTAAAGGGTGGAAGGCTCGGCCTCTCGCCTAGTGTTTTGTTCCACTCTTGCCGCCCTAGTTTCCGTCATGTCGGTGTTATGTTCCCGGATTTTTGCGTTCCTTACGCGGTTGGGTTATAATGGGAACCCCTTGATAGTTCGCCTTGATTAAAGCTTTTACCGCAATGCCCAACCTTGGTTTTACCATTCGCCACCTAGCCTCTTTTTTTCCTTGGGTTACCGGAGCCCAAGGGTCATCTTATTTTTAACCCCCCCGGGCCAGTGCTCCCTCTGAGTGTTGGTCCGAACTGAGCTGCCTGCGGGGCCACCTCGGGGAAACTTGAGTGTTGGTTTTACTCGTAGCTAGTCTTATCTGAGTGTGCCCTGAGAACAAGATATGTGCACCTCCTATCGAGATTTGTCGGCACATTCGGGCGGTGTTGCTGGTCTTGTTTTAACCTGTCGAAGTGTCTTGAATTACTGAGATACCGAGTCTGATCGGAACGTCTTGGGAGGAGGTCTATTCCTTTGTTGACCGTGAGAGCTTGTCATGGGCTAAGTTGGGACTCCCCTGCAGGGATTGAACTTTCGAAAGCCGTGCCCGCGGTTATGGGCAGATGGGAATTTGTTAATGTCCAGTTGTAGATAACTTGAACCTTAATTTAATTAAAATGAATCAACTAAGTGTGTTATCGTGATGGCCTCTTCTCGGCGGAGTCCGGGAAGTGGACACGGTGTTGGAGTAATGTTTGCGCAGGTTGCTCTCTAGTTTCTCCCTTGGGCTTTGCCTTCTCTTCTCGCTCTCTTTTGCGAATAAGTTAGCCACCATATTTGCTAGTCGCTTGCTGCAGCTCCACTCATATTTTACCTTGCCTTACCTATAAGCTTAAATAGTCTTGATCACGAAGGTGCGAGATTGCTGAGTCCCTGTGGCTCACAGATTACTATTACACCAGATGCAGGGACTGATGATTCCGCTCTAGCAGACGCGTATGAGCTCAAGTGAGAGTTCGACGAAGACTCTCAACGTTACTATGTTTCCTTTCCCGATGATCAGTAGTGGTGCCTAGTTGGGGTGATTGGGACCGTTTCGCATGTTGGGTTCTCTTTTATTTTGGCACCGTAGTCGGGCCATGAGTGTTTGGATGATGTAATGTTATTTATGTACTTGATTGACGTGGCGAGTGTAAGCCAACTATGTTATCTCCCCTTTATTATTTATATTACATGGGATGTTGTGAAGATTGCCTAACTTGCGACATATGCCTTCAATGCGATTATGTCTCTAAGTCGTGCTCGACATGTGGGAGCTATAGTCGCATCGAGGGTGTTACAAGTTGGTATCAGAGCCAGGTTGCGGGCGGCGATGCAAACTTGTAACACCCTCGATGCGACTATAGCTCCCACGTGTCGGTTCGAACAGCTCATTGATGTTGGTTCCGGATATTTCTATCTTGATGGGTGATTTCAAGTTTCTGGCTTCTCCAATGGTTCTTGGTAACTCGGATATTGATCTTATTCTCGGGATGGATTGGCTTTCTAAGCACAAGGCTCAGCTTGATTGTGCAGCCAGGCAGATTCAATTGACTCATTCGTCTGAGGATGTAATTGTCTTTGCCGCTCGGGATAATACTATCCGTCTGTTTTCTCTCAATGAGAAGGGTGAATTGGATGCCATCTCTCAAATTCCAGTCGTTTGCGAATATCAAGGCGTCTTTCTAGAAGAGCTCCCAGGAATGCCTCCGCACCGGCCAGTTGAATTCGTTATTGATCTTGAGCCCGGCACGGAACCTGTGTGCAAACGTCCTTACAAGCTCGGACCTGAAGAGTTGAAGGAGCTGAAGAAGCAACTCGATATTCAAGAGAAAATGGGTCTTATCCGGCCTAGTTGTTCTCCATGGGGTTGTGGTGTTATTTTTGTGAAGAAGAAGGATGGAACGGACCGACTTTGTGTTGATTACCGTCCAGTAAACAAGAAGACCATCAAGAACAAATACCCACTTCCCAACATCAATGAGCTGTTCGAACAACTCAAAGGTGCCCAAGTATTCTCCAAGCTTGATCTCCGTATGGGTTATCTCCATATTCGCATTCGTGAAGAAGATATTTTCAAGACAACATTCAGAACAAGCTTTGGTTCATATGAATACACTGTCATGTCTTTTGGCCTCGCCAACGCTCCTCCGACGTTCTCTCACATGAAGAACTTCATCTTCAATGCCTACACCAATGACTTCGTTTTGGTCTATCTCGACGACATTCTGGTTTTCTCGAAGAACAAGGAAGATTATGCCAAGCACTTGCGTTTGGTTCTTGATAAGCTCAAAGAACATCAGTTCTACGCCAAGTTCTCCGAGTGTGAATTTTGGCTCGATGAGGTTCTTTATCTTGGTCATATCATCTCTGCCAAGGGCATTGCCGTGAATCCTGAGAAGGTGTCTGCAATTGTGAATTGGGAACCCCCTCAGAATGTGACGCAACTCCGTAGCTTCCTCGGTCTCGCAAGCTATTGCCGAAGATTCGTTGAAAACTTTTCTAAGATCGCGAAGCCTCTCTCTAATCTTCTCCAGAAGCACGTCAAGTACGTTTGGTCTCCGGAGTGTGACATTGCTTTCAACACTTTGAAAGAGAAATTGATCACTGCTCCAGTTCTGACTCCGCCTGATGAATCCAAGCCGTACGAGGTCTTTTGTGATGCCTCTCTCCAAGGTCTTGGCGCAGTATTGATGCAAGAGAAGAAAGTTGTTGCTTATACATCTCGCAAGTTGAAGCCTAATGAGAAGAACTACCCCACTCATGATCTCGAGTTGGCGGCAGTTGTGCATGCTCTTTTGACTTGGAGACATCTTCTATTGGGAAGAAAAGTGGACATTTTCACTGATCACAAGAGTCTCAATTACATCTTCACTCAGCCTAATCTCAACCTCAGGCAAACTCGATGGGTCGAAATGATTCAAGAGTATAATCCGAGTATTGAGTATACTCCAGGCAAGGCCAATGTGATTGCTGACGCTTTGAGCAGGAAAGCATACTGCAACAGTCTGATTCTCAAGCCTTATCAACCCGAGCTTTGTGAAGCTTTCCGCAAACTTAATCTGCAAGTTGTTCCTCAAGGTTTCCTCGCCAACCTTCAAGTCTCTCCTACCTTGGAAGACCAGATTCGCCAAGCCCAGCTTCTTCATGCTATGGTGAAAAAGGTGAAGATTGGGATTGCCAAGAGTCAGTCCAAGTACAAGTGCTACCGCCTTGATGACAAGGACACTCTCTTCTTTGAGGATCGTATTGTTGTACCCAAAGGTGACCTCCGTAAAGTGATATTGAACGAGGCTCACAATTCTCTCCTCTCCATCCACCCTGGGAGCACAAAGATGTGTCAGGACCTTAAGCAAGCTTATTGGTGGACTCGAATGAAGCGCGAGATCGCTCAATTCGTGAATGAATGTGATGTCTGCAGAAGAGTGAAGGCAGAACACCAAAGGGCCGCAGGTCTCCTCCAACCTCTTGCCATTCCAGAATGGAAGTTTGACCACATTGAGATGGACTTCGTGACTGGGTTTCCAAATTCCAAGCGTGGCAATGATGCTATATTTGTTGTCATCGACAAACTCACCAAAGTGGCTCATTTTCTGCCTATCAAAGAGTCGATCACTGTAGCTCAATTGGCGGAACTCTATACCTCTTGGATTGTCTCTCTGCATGGTATTCCTCAAGTGATCTCTTCAGACCGTGGCAGCATCTTTACCTCGAAGTTTTGGGATTCTTTTCAGAAGGCCATGGGCACCAACATCCGCTTCAGCGCAGCTTTCCATCCTCAAACAAGCGGTCAAGTCGAGCGTGTCAACCAGATTCTTGAAGATATGCTCAGGGTTTGTGTGATCTCCTTCGGCATGAAGTGGGAGGATTGTCTTCCTTATGCTGAATTCTCCTACAACAACAGTTTTCAAAAAAGTTCGGGCAAGGCCCCTTTTGAAATTCTGTATGGCAGGAAGTGTCGTACCCCTCTCAACTGGTCCGAAACCGGTGAACCTCAGCTTTTGGGTAATGACTTAATCACAGAGGCAGAAGAAATGTGCAAAGTCATTCGAGATAACCTCAAAGCGGCCCAATCCCTCCAGAAGAGCTACTATGATATTAAGCACCGTGATTTGGCTTTCGAGATCGGAGATCATGTTTACCTCCATGTCTCTCCTATGAAAGGTACTCGTTGCTTCGGTATCAAAGGGAAGCTTGCCCCTAGATACGTGGGACCTTTCAAGATTGTCAGCAAGAGAGGCGACCTCGCCTATCAACTCAAGCTTCCTTCAAACTTTGCAAATGTTCATGACGTGTTCCATGTCTCTCAGCTTCGAAAGTGCTTCAAGACTCCTGACCGCTCCGTCAACTTCGAGGACATTGAGCTCCAAGAAGATCTCTCTTATCGTGAGCACCCAGTTGCTATTCTTGAAGAGACTGAACGCAAGACTCGCAACAAGTCAATCAAATTTCTCAAAGTCAAGTGGTCACACCATTCTAACCGTGAAGCTACCTGGGAACGCGAGGATCACCTCCGTTCTGAGTACCCGGCGTTCTTTCAGTCCTAGATCTCGGGACGAGATCCTTTCATAGTGGTGGAGTGTTGTAACACCCCGGATGTAACTTTCCCAATTTGTACTCTAACTCTTGCCATTTCCGGCGTTAAGTTATATTTATTTCCTCGGGTTCGGGTTTTGTCTCCATGTGTTGTTGTCGTTGTCATGCATCTCATATCATGTCATCATGTGCATTGCATTTGCATACGTGTTCGTCTCATGCATTCGAGCATTTTCCCCGTTGTCCGTTTTGCATTCCGGCGCTCCGTTCTCCTCCGGTGGTCATTTCCAGCTTTCTTTCGTGTGTGGGGATTAAACATTTCCGGATTGGACCGAGACTTGCCAAGCGGCCTTGGTTTACTACTGGTAGACCGCCTGTCAAGTTTCGTACCATTTGGACTTCGTTTGATACTCCAACGGTTAACCGAGGGACTGAAAAGGCCTCGTGTGTGTTGCAGCCCAACAACCCTCCAATTTGGCCCAAAACCCACCAAACTCTGCTCCATCATCTATAGCGTTCGATCATGATCGCGTGGCCGAAAACCGCAGCTCATTTGGACTCTCCTAGCTCCTCCCATGCCTATAAATAGGTCCCCCTCGAAATATCTCGGATCCCCCTCCCCGAAACCCTAGATCCGCTCCTCCTCGCGCCGCCGGACAACGTCCGAGCCGAGTCGGACGTGCCCGACCTGCGCGCCGCCGCCGCCAGCCACTCGCCGCCTGCCACGTGGCAACCCGGCGCCCCACATCGCCGCCTCCTCCGCCGGCCCGCCGCGGCCCATCGCGGGCCCTCTCCGCCGCCACTCGGGCCCGTGCCCCGCCACCCGCGACCCGGCTCGCCCCGCCGCCTCCGCCGCCGCAGCGCCGCCCCGCCTCCTCGCCCGACGCCGGCCGCCGCCCAGCCCGGCCGCCGACCGAGCCGCCCCGACGCGCCAGGCCGCCGCCGCCTTCGCCGCTCGCCGCCAACCGCCGCAGCCGCCCGCTCCGGCCCCCGCGGAGCACTACGGCGAGCGCCACCGCTCCGGCCGGCCCTCCCTCCTCTCCGGCGAGTCCTCGTCGCTGGCGAGCGCCGGATCCGCCGCCGTGAACAGTGTTTTCGCCAGATCCGGTTTCGGTGAACAGTAAACCCTAGGGGTAAACTTCGTCTAAGTCCCGAAATTCTTGATCCATATGCTCATGTTCGCGGCTCCGTAACTTTGCATCCGTACCTCCGATGCATGCATATAGCATATCAAAATGTTCATCTCAGAGAGTACATTATTTCATTCTACTGCATCATTTTCATTTGAGTTCATATTGATTCCCGAAATGCTGTTAGAAGAGGGCTACTTGAGATAATTGTCAGATCTCCTACTCCGTTTAGCACGTTTGTCATTTTTGCCATGATTATTGTGTGCATGATATGCCCGTGAGTTCTACATATGTTTTGTTAAGGGTTTTGTCATCTCTCCAGAGGTGCAACCCATGTATTTTTAGGATGTGTTTGGTGTCTTGTGCAAGCTTGCAAAGTGGTGCACTTGCTAATTCTGTTTTCAGGGACTTAGTATTTTCACTAAGTCCTGGGGCTGTTTATCTCATGATGCCATATGTTCTTGTTGTTTCCTAGTGATCCGTGCCTCTTTTGAGGATGATTAGTAAGGGAGTTTTGTTAATCTTGTAGTGCTCTATCCATCCATGGCTTTGTTTGCAATTATGGAATAGCCTAGCTTGAGTCAATCGAGCTCTACTTTTGCTACTTTGTGAATCTGGGCAGATTGTCAACTTGTTTGCAATTTTGCCGGTGATGTTGTAGTTGACCCGTGCATGCTATGCTATTGGTCTTGCCATGTATAGATTGTATTTTGTGCCTTCTTGATGGGTGTATGCTTGTCTTGCTATGAATTACACTGTAGTGAGTGCATCGAGCTCGTAAACATGCCTACTTGAGTTATGTTTCAGCATGTGCCAGTTTTCACTAAGTCTGAAAACTGATTATGTTTTTGCTATGTTCACGTGCTTGCAATTGTATTTTCTGATCCCTTTTGGCTCAAGGTCACTAAGGGACTTTTGTTAAGCTCTTTGAGTAGCTCCATGCCATGCTTTACTTTGCCATGATCAGGTCCTTTAGCATGTAGTTTTGTTTCTCCGAAGAGGGCTATCTGACCTGAAATTCCAGACAAGTGTTGATTTCACTAAGTCTGAGACCTGTTTGCATTTTGCATTTTTGCCATGCTTGTTTGAACCTGTTAATGGATGAATTGGCCGTAGCTCAGTGCTAGACTTTTGTTAAGCATCTTGTGTGCATCCCTGCCATGAATTTTTTTGTCATGTTTGGTTGCTGTAGCATGTTCATTTCATTGCATTTAGGTGTCATTTTTGTTAAGCCTACTTGCTGTAAATCGCAGACTGGTGTCATGTTTGAATCGCTTGCCATTTCCAAACCGTAACTCCGATTCCGGCGTTCTTTATATCATTTTCAAGCGATTTCATCTCATCTTTTCAGTGGCACACTTGGTTTTGCAAGTTGAGGCCAGGTTCATGCATTTCCTGTCATATCTTGCTTTTTGCATCCCGCATCGCATCCCGCATAGCATATCATCATTGCATCATATCGCTTGTTCTTGCACGTGGTTGATTGTATCCTTGTTGCTTGTTTGTATTGTTTGGGTAGAGCCGGGAGACGAGTTCGCTAACGAGGAGCCCGTTGAGTTTGCTTTCGAGGATCCAGTCAACTCTGACAACTGTGCAGGCAAGATGATCATACCCTCGAAATCACTACTATCTTTGCTATGCTAGTTTGCTCGCTCTTTTGCTATGCGAATGCTACGATGCCTACCACTTGCTTGCAAGCCTCCCAAATTGCCATGTCAAACCTCTAACCCACCATTGTCCTAGCAAACCGTTGATTGGCTATGTTACCGCTTTGCTCAGCCCCTCTTATAGCGTTGCTAGTTGCAGGTGAAGATTGGAGGCCGTTCCTTGTTGGAACATCATTTATTTACTTGTTGGGATATCATTATATTGCCATGTTATCTTAATGCATCTATATACTTGGTAAAGGGTGGAAGGCTCGGCCTCTCTCCTAGTGTTATGTTCCACTCTTGCCGCCCTAGTTTCCGTCATGTCGGTGTTATGTTCCCGAATTTTTGCGTTCCTTACGCGGTTGGGTTATAATGGGAACCCCTTGATAGTTCGCCTTGATTAAAGCTTTTACCACAATGCCCAACCTTGGTTTTACCATTCGCCACCTAGTCTCTTTTTTTTCCTTGGGTTACCGTATCCCAAGGGTCATCTTATTTTTACCCCCCCCCCCCGGGCCAGTGCTCCCTCTGAGTGTTGGTCCGAACTGAGCTGCCTGTGGGGCCACCTCGGGGAAACTTGAGGGTTGGTTTTACTCGTAGCTAGTCTCATCTGAGTGTGCCCTGAGAACGAGATATGTGCAGCTCCTATCGGGATTTGTCGGCACATTCGGGCGGTGTTGCTGGTCTTGTTTTAACCTGTCGAAGTGTCTTGAATTACCGAGATACCGAGTCTGATCGGAACGTCTTGGGAGGAGGTCTATTCCTTCGTTGACCGTGAGAGCTTGTCATGGGCTAAGTTGGGACTCCCCTGCAAGGATTGAACTTTTGAAAGCCGTGCCCGCGGTTATGGGTAGATGGTAATTTGTTAATGTCCAGTTGTAGATAACTTGAACCTTAATTTAATTAAAATGAATCAACTGAGTGTGTTACTGTGATGGCCTCTTCTCGGCGGAGTCCGGGTAGTGGACACGGTGTTGGAGTAATGTTTGCGCAGGTTGCTCTCTAGTTTCTCGCTCGCGCTTTGCCTTCTCTTCTCGCTCTCTTTTGCGAATAACTTAGCCACCATATTTGCTAGTCGCTTGCTGCAGCTCCACTCATATTTTACCTTGCCACACCTATAAGCTTAAACAGTCTTGATCGCGAGGGTGCGAGATTGCTGAGTCCCTGTGGCTCATAGATTACTATTACACCAGATGCAGGGACTGATGATTCCGCTCTAGCATACGCGTATGAGCTCAAGTGGGAGTTCGACGAAGACTCTCAACTTTACTATGTTTCCTTTCCCGATGATCAGTAGTGGTGCCCAGTTGGGGGTGATTGGGACCGTGTCGCATGTTGGGTTCTCTTTTATTTTGGCGCCGTAGTCGGGCCATGAGTGTTTGGATGATGTAATGTTATTTATGTACTTGATTGACGTGGCGAGTGTAAGCCAACTTTGTTATCTCCCCTTTATTATTTATATTACATGGGATGTTGTGAAGATTGCCTAACTTGCGACATATGCCTTCAATACGATTATGTCTCTAAGTCGTGCCTCAACACGTGAGAGCTATAGTGGCATCGAGGGTGGTACACCACGCTAGACCGTGGGGGAGTGGTGGCCAAGCCACGGGCTCAGCACGCCATGAAGCCGAAGACGCTCCCCCAACCGAACCTGCTCCAGGGGCGGCAGGTAGACTATGAACGCTCAAGGCCGATGGAGAAGTTGATGAAGGAGGAGGCCGCTTCTCGGAAGACGCAACAACTTCAACGGAAGGAGCCCTGAAGGACAGACGTCAGGATAAGAAGACCACACGCAAGAAGCCACGGCAATAAGATGCTTACGCGTCAATGGCGATGTACTTTCGTTGCTTCAACTGCCCGAAGATATTGCTGCCGCTGGGGGATCCCTTCCTCTTATGGAGCTCCTTGAAGTCGACGCAAAAACAACTAAAGCGCTGGACATGACGGCCGGTGCGCGGCGGGGCCGAAGAAGAACTGAGAGGGATGGCTTCAGGGGTGCCTGGTTGAGGCGAATAGCCGAGCGCCATCTCACCACAACCTCCCGAGGCTCCTAGAGCCTCGGGATCGGGAGCCGCATGCCGCCTCTCCTCAGCGACCGATGCCTCAGGAGGGGGGTCGCTGTCCCCCAAGGATGGCAACCCAGGATCACCACTCGGTATGT
This sequence comes from Triticum urartu, assembly GCF_003073215.2. Classification (NCBI taxonomy): domain Eukaryota; kingdom Viridiplantae; phylum Streptophyta; class Magnoliopsida; order Poales; family Poaceae; genus Triticum; species Triticum urartu. Next base: position 242,532,137 of record NC_053027.1, on the reverse strand, counting down.
GCTCCTAAGCACTCGAGCCACCAGCCCCCGTCGGAGCTCGCTCTCCCGCACCGTCACCGGGGGCGAGCTCGGCACTGGCGGCGAGGAAGGGAACCACGACAACGGGGTTCTCACGGGACCCCACCTAGCCGATAGGGCGCAGCCCCCACTCATCAAAGGAAGGCATGCATGCTCACAGAAAATGCGGCTTTGTCCTCGCAGAAGTACAATAGACAGCTTTTTTTGGGCATCTCATCCGGCAGAGGGACACCCAATAGGACCATGAGCACTGTTTGTCGTGTCGCAAGAGGAAGCACCTTCTCCTGAAACATCATGTTGTCCTGGCTGCAGAGCAAGTCCCACATCGGGCGGTAGTGATGCTGTAGTGGAGCGACTCGACGCCTGATGAACTATTTCACCACCATGGGCACAGTCACATCGAGGTCCTTCAACCACCTCGGCCTGGCCCAGACAGGGGCAAGGCGGGGGCTCGTGAGCTTCTGATGGCCCCAGCCAGAGTTTGGAACAGCAGGCCCTGCCGGAACATGGAGCAGAGGGTTGAGCACGCCGGCGTCAACAAACACCCATCGTATACAGAACTTGCTCATCGATGAAGGAAGCTCAAAGTCGATCCCCGCGCCCGCTGCCGCGGCCACGACCAGGAAGCCCACGCACCCCGAGTTCTGCCGGGGACCGGTCAGATGCAACGAGAAGAAATGGCGGAGGAGGGCCACGTAAGGAGTGATGCCCACCATGGCCTCTCACAAGAAGGTGAAGATGGCAAGAAGGGTCACAGATTGAGGTTCGAGATGGATCATGTGGATCAGATAATGCTCGAGCACCGTGTTGAAGAAGTCTGAGAAGGGAGGAATCAGGCTAGCCCAGATGGCCTCTATGAAGATCGGAACCTCAGTGGCTGCCCGAGCCATGCGAGCACGAGACGTGGGCCAAGCCACCGCCTCTCCCCACTCGTTGAAACTGGAGGCAAGCATGGGGCGCACCTTGTCCATGGCCTCGTCGTTGAGCACCCGAGGCCGGCCGAGCACCGACGCAGAGGACGGAGGCGCAGTTGGCAAAGACAGAGGTTTCTTCCCCTTTTCAGCTTGTTTTGGCGCCATTGCGAGGAAGCAGGCGTAGCGCAAGTCAGATTGGGAGGGCAGAGCAGGGCCTCGAGGAAGCAGGGAGATTGGAAGAGCCAGGCGTGGGCGAAGGAAGAATAACTGTGTGAGAGGCGGGGGCCACACAACCAGTCGGATCCCAGCGCAGCGTGGGGAAGCGGAGACGCACACGTCCAATCAACCGCCATGCTTCAACAGAGGCCGCAGGCTTTTGGGGCCTGCGATGCTCCGTACTTGACTCTTGGCTTCGCCGTGAAGCCAAGCCCGAGCGCACCTTGGGCCCGGGGGATATTGTCGGCATTCTGGGAACGAGGGTCCCCAGACTGGCTTGCCTGCAGCCCACGGCATGGCTAAGCCAGCAGGCCGTATGACCCATCTTCACCAACAAGGCATCCAAGACCCTCGCGAGGGGTGGATGACGCAAGACCTCCTCAAGAGTGGCCTAGTCGGCCAAACCTCACGAGGCTCTCGTGGCGTGGGCCATGACAATCGGCGCCAGACGGATGCCAGCGCGCGCAGCGTCCTTGTTTCCTCTTTGTTGCTAAGGAAGCAGGCGCAGGCGAAGAGTACCGAGGCATCTTGCAAAGGTTTCCATATCGGTGCAACGAGACCAAGACCAGAAGGACAGCAAGACGGAGGTCATCGTGAAGCCCAAGACGGCGTCACCACCATAGCCTTTCGCAGGCGAAGACCACTTTTGTCAGGATAGCTTGTACTAGCTGTCCCCCTTCGAATTTGCCCGCCGTTGTTGGCTCCCTTCCCGCTCAATATTTGGGAAGAGGACCAGGGCCTATATAAGTAGAGCTAGCCACCATCATAGAGGGGCAGATCACTCTCACCCGCACAAGTTAGCCAAGCACAAGAACACCTCAACCTCAGGAGGCTGTTCTTCCCCTAGTATTGTTCATCATCAGCCCAAGAGGCAATCCACCACCACCACATTGGAGTAGGGTATTACACCACAATGTTGGCCCGAACCAGTATAAATCTCGTGTCTTGCCGTGTTGCGATCTCGTCGAGTTCGTCCGCGAGACCTTAGCGAGCTAGGGCGTAGATTGGTAGGATGGAAAGACTTCGCGCGCACCCCAGTGTTCGAACCTTAAGGGTTTGCCGAAACCCCACATCCGACAGCTACTGCTGTCGTTGATGATCATGACACAAGCAGAGGCACGAGTACGAGGCCCATACAGAGACAGAGGAGAAGATGACAATGTTGCAGGAGAGGGAGGCGACGATTGTGTGAGCGTTCGAGACGGGCGTCGAGAGCAAGCAAGCCAGGGGATTTCATCCCGATGTCGCGGGAGGTGGATCCTGTCCCGGGGAAATCACGAAGATCGGGCCGATAAAACTCTTATATTCCAGCGTCCAAATGGCCAGGCACCTGGCTCGAGGCTGATTTTACTCACGGGATTTCCACCCAGGGAATTGGCCGGGATCCTACAGGGTTCCCCTGGCTACCGAATAAGCCCTCAGTGGCGGCCTGGCAAAATTGTCCCAAGTGCGAGTGTGTAAAACAGAAGAAAACAAAAAACTGAAACAAATTGGGAGTGTTGGGATTTGATCCCTGGACTTGCTCGACAAAGAAGCACTATGATTGCCAGTTGGAATGATCAACGCTGATGATAATTTGTGGGGTTCCGACCAAGATGAAACAAGTGTGTGTGCATGTGAAATATACAACAACAACAACAAAATGCAGAGGTTGCTAGGTTTGAACTCAAGATGTCCTAGATGTGACCGCGAGTGGCTAACCAGCCGGGCTGCCCTCGGGTGTATGTTTAACAGAGGGGAACAACACTTCTTAGTGGAAGGTAAAGGCAGCGCGTTAGAATCACCATGGACGCACGGTGCTTTCTGGAGACGGCAACGAGCAAGCACAGCAGCGCTAGTAGTAGCAGGGTAGTGGCGAGCGTGCGGAAACTGGTGACGGTTAGCTCCGGAACGCGTGCGTGCAGCGACTAGAGCTTGAGCTCGCGCTCGACTCGGGCACCGTCGTTGCGAGATCATGGTGACAGGCGCTAGGTGGGCATGGGGAGGATTGCAGGTGAGCTGCGGTGTTGCAGTGCCATGCGTGGCATGGAGGATGCGAGTGCGGAGAACGTGGCGTGGATGCGCCCTTGCACGCACGTGTGTAGGTCGAGCTATTGCTTGTGGCTATGGCGGCCATGGCCTCGGTCAAGAGTGAAACGACAGCTACGAGATGGATTCAAGCCGCGAAAGAATTGGGGAGGAGCGGATTCTCACCATAGCGACGAGGAACACGACGAGGGGGGCCAACACGACAGGGGGACGACGAGGCTCGCTGAACTTGCCGTTCCTCTGAACCGTGAAGAAGATGAAGCAGAGGAAGAGGGCGTTGGGGAACGTGGTGCCTCCGGCCTTCGATCGCCACGGAACGCAGTCGTGGCAGCGTCGTGATATGTCTCCAAAGTATCTATAATTTACGAAGAATTCATGATGTTATATTATGCTTCTTGGATGTTTTACAATAATTTTATAGCAACTTTATATCATTTTTTGGGACTACCTATTGACCCAGTGCCCAGTGCCACTTGCTATTTTTTGTTTGTGTTTTACATCGCAGGAAATCAATATCAAACGGATTGCAAATACCGCAAAACTTTTTTTGGATTTTCTATGGACGGAAGCCATCCAATGGGCTAGAGCAGCACCTGGGGGGGTGCTCCGAGGGGGGAACAACCCATGAGGGTGCGCCTGGGGGCCTAGGCGTGCCCAGGGAGGTTGTTCCCACCTCGGTGGCCTCCGGCACCCCTTCTTTGCCCTATAAATCATCAAATATTCCAAAACCCCTCGGGGTAACCCTAGATTAGAAGTTCCGCTGCTGCAGGCCTCTATAGCCACCTAAAACCAATCTCGACCCCGTTCCAGCACCCTGCCGGAGGGGGTATCACCACCAGTGGCCATCTTCATCATCCGGGCAGCCACCACGATGAGGAGGGACAAGTCTACCCTCGGGGCTGAGGGTTTGTACTAGTAGTTATGTGTTTAATCTCTCTCTCTCTCTCGTGTTCTTGATGTCACAATCTTGATCTATCGGGGGCTTTGTTAATATAGTTGGATCATATGGTGTTTTCCCCTCTCTATCTTGTTGTGATGAATTGAGTTTTCCCTTTGAGATTTCGTTTTATCGGATTGAATACTTTTATGGATTTCAGAGCACTTGATATATGTCTTGCAAATGAATACTCGTGGTGACCATGGGGTATGAGATTGATTCACTTGATGTATGTTTTGGCACTCAACTCACGGATTCCTGAGGTTTCATTGGGGTAATCTATGCATAGGTGTTGATGCATATTCTTGTCTTTGTTTCTCCTTTAGAAATCTTGGGGCACTCTTTGAGGTTCTTTGTGTTGGATTGAATATTTTGAATCTGAAATTATTTGGTGGTATTTTAGTACGAACTCGTGGATAGATCTATCGGGAAGAATAGCATCGAGGTGGTTTCGTACCCTACAAACGATTTCTTCCTATGTTCTCCGCTAGATAGGAACTTTGGAGTGATTCTTCATCGCACGTTGAGGGGTGGTTATATGATCCAATTATATTAGCATTGTTGAGAGATTGCACTAGTGAAAGTACGGATCCTAGGCCTCATTTTTAAGCATTGCAATACCATTTGTGCTCTGTTTTATCAATTGCTACCGTGTTGTTTTTATTGTTCTTTTTACAAAAACAATATCTACTATCCATATTACACTTGTATCACCATCTCTTTGCCGAACTAGTATACCTATAGAAATTACCGTTGTATTTGGTGTGTTGGGGACACAAGAGACTCTTTGTTATTTGGTTGTAGGGTTGTTTGAGAGATACTATCTTCATCCTACACCTCCCATGGATTGATAAACCTTAGGTCATCCACTTGAGGGAAAATTGCTACTGTCCTACAAAACTTTGCGCTTGGAGGCCCAACACGTTTCTACAACAATAAAGTTACGTAGTAGGCATCAAGATCTTTTCTAGCGCCGTTGCCGGGGAGGTGAGTGCTTGAAGGTATATCTTTAGATCTTGCACTTGAATCTTTTAGTTTCTTGTTTATCACTAGTTTGGTTTATAATAGAAAACTACAAAAAAATGGAGAATGGGTTACCTCAAGTTGTTCTTTCTCTTTATAATGTTTATCTTTAGAATAAGGATTCCGATAATTGTGCTCAATTTCTAGAAAAAGAATTCAACAAAATTTATGGCATACAAACGTTGGATGATGGGCATGATTGCAATATTGATAGTATGAATTCTTTGGATATCCATGATGTTAATGATGATTGCATTAGTCATGATAATGATGTCTCCTATAAGAATGTCAATTTTGCAGAGTGAATTGGGAATGCAATTGCACACCAAAGAGAAGACAGATTTTGCAAGAAGCATAAATATTTAGAAACGAGAAAGTTGCAAGAGAGGCTAGATGATTGTTGTAACACCCTCGATGCGGCTATATCTCCCACGTGTCGAAGCACGACTTAGAGGCATAACCGCATTGAATGCAATGTCGCAAGAGGTGTAATCTTTACACATCCCATTTACTGAATAAGAAAGAGTTACAGAGTTGCCTTACAATCGCCACTTCACACAATACATAAATATAGCATTACATCGTCCAGATACAATGAAGGTCCGACTACGGAACCAAAATAAAAGAAGACCACCCCTAATGCTACAGATCCCCGATCGCCCCAACTGGGCTCCAGTACTGATCGAAAGGAAACGAAACAACACAACGAACACGATCTTCATCGAGCTCCTCCTTGAGCTTGGTTGCATCACCTGCACGGTATCAACGGCACCTGCAAACTGGGTTTGGAAGTAATCTGTGAGTCACGGGGACTCAGCAATTTCACACCCTCGCAATCAAGACTATTTAAGCTTATGGGTAGGGAAAAGGTATGTGAGGTGGAGCTATAGCAAGCACTAGCATATATGGTGGCTAACATACGCAAAAGAGAGCGGGAAGAGAAGGCAACGCACGGTCGTGAACCAGAAGTGATCAAGAAGTGATCCTGAAACTACTTACGATCAAGCATAACTCCAACACCGTGTTCACTTCCCGGACCCCGCCGAGAAGAGACCATCACGGCTACACACGCGATTGATGCATTTTAATTAAGATAAGTTTCAGGTTTTCTACAACCGGACATTAACAAATTCCCATCTACCCATAACCGCGGGCACGACTTTCAAAAGTTCAAAACCCTGCAGGGATGTCCCAACTTAGCCCATCACAAGCTCTCACGGTAAACAAAGGATATTCCTTCTCCCAGGAAGACCCGATTAGGCTCGGAATCCCGGTTATAAGACATTTCAACAATGGTAAAACAAAACCAGCAAAGCCACCCGAATGTGCCGACAAATCCCGATAAGAGCTGCACATATGTCGTTCTCAGGGCACACCGGATTGTCCAAGGTTCCGGTAGGCCAGTCCAGAGTTGCCCCTGGTGGCCACTGGCAGCTGACAGGTTGGACCAACACTCAAAGGAGCACTGGCCCGGGGGTTTAAATAAAGATGACCCTTGAGTCTGCAGAACCCATGGGAAAAAGGCTAGGTGGCAAATGGTAAAACCAATGTTGGGCCTTGCTGGAGGAGTTTTATTCAAGGCGAACTATCAAGGGGTTCCCATTATAACCCAACCGTGTATGGAAAGCAAAATCAAGGAACATAACACCGGTATGACAGAAACTAGGGAGGCAAGAGTGGAACAAAACACCAGGCATAAGGCCGAGCCTTCCACCCTTTACCAAGTATATAGATGCATTAATTAAATAAGAGATATTGTGATATCCCAACAAATCCATGTTCCAACAAGGAACGAACTCCAATCTTCACCTGCAACTAACAACGCTATAAGAGGGGCTGAGCAAAGCGGTAACATAGCCAAACAATGGTTGCTAGGACAAGGTGGGTTAGAGGCTCATGGCAATATGGGAGGCATGATATAGCAAGTGGTAGGTATTGTAGCACAGGCATAGCAAAAGAGCGAGAATCTAGCAAGCAAAGATACAAGTGATTTCGAGGGTATGGTCATCTTGCCTGAGATCCCGCAAGGAAGAATAACGAGTCCATGAAGAAGACAAACGGACATAGTCGAACTGATCCTCACAAACGCGATGTTATTGGAACCAACCCGAAGAAGCAACACCGGAAAGAAGCAAACAATCATGGTAAACAACCACCACATAAGCATGACATGATGCACAACCAAGTATGATGCATGTCCGGTTTAATGAAGCATGGCATGGCAAAGTGCACAAGTAATCCTACAAATTAAATGGAGCTCAATATGCAACGAGTTGCATATTGATGAAACACCACATCAATTATTTAGTTCTCTCTCGTTTATGTACTCAACAATATTAAATGTTGATTATCATGACAAGGGGTGAAGCATATGAAAACTACCTATATAGGCAAGCTTAAATGAGGACGGAACAGCAAAACAACAAGTCCGGAAACTCCTCATGTGCATATTGTAGGTTTGGTACTGTTCTTCCCTAAACACAATTTTAGAGTTATTAAGCATGCAAAGTAAGGCCATCATGTTAAACTAGGCATTTTTCGACCCCATTTTTATATAAAGTTTATTTAAAACCGAGCTACGGTTAAATAGTTATGAATTAAATCATTTTAACATGGCAATTAAGCAAAATTAAAGAAACAGCAAGTTTAAACATTTTAAACATGCATGAAAGTGGCAAATTATTAATCTACACAAAATTCTAAGCATTTTACATATATAACTAATTTTGAGGGTCTTTTCTGCAAAACTGGTAAAACCTGGATAAAGATAAATTTGTAGATCTGAACAAAACACTACACTGGGCCGAATCTGGTCGGCCCCAAAAGTACACAGGAGCGGGGCTGCTCACCCTCGGCTGAGGCCCACAACGGAGAGGAGAGGGGTGCGCTGGGCCTTGCTATAGGATTGTGACCCACGCGGGCACGAGGAGGCCGGCTCGGTCTCACTGAATCGAGATGAGCAGGGCAGCGGTTCGAGCTCCTCTTCTTGATGCAGAACACGCAGAGGTCATGGCGGGGCATGGAGGTCGACGACGATGGGGAACGCGGTGGCGCAGCAGATCCAGGAAGGCGAGAGGCGCGGCAGGGGCCAGGCGCGACGACAGCTTGCTGGTGAGGGGCGAGGCGGATGCAGGCGAGCGAGGCAGGGGAGCTTGGCGCGCGGCTTCGATGGCTGGCCGGCGAGGCTTAGCACACAGGAAGGAGGTCCAGTGGGGCCCAAGGGCATAGGTCGTCAGGGTGTGATAACCGACAAGTATAGGGGATCGCAACAGCTTTCGAGGGTAGAGTATTCAACCCAAATTTATTGATTCGACACAAGGGGAGCCAAAGAATATTCTCAAGTATTGGCAGCTGAGTTGTCAATTCAACCACACCTGGAAACTTAGTATCTGCAGCAAAGTGTTTAGTAGCAAAGTAATATGATAGTGGTGGTAGTGGCAACAAAAGTAAAGACAGCAAAAGTAATGTTTTTGGTATTTTGTAGTGATTGTAACAGTAGCAACGGGAAAGTAAATAAGCGAGAACCAGTATATGGAAAACTCGTAGGCACCGGATCAGTGATGGATAATTATGTCGGATGCAGTTCATCATGTAACAATCATAACATAGGGTGACACAGAACTAGCTCCAATTCATCAATGTAATGTAGGCATGTATTCCATATATAGTCATAAGTGCTTATGGAAAAGAACTTGCATGACAACTTTTGTCCTACCCTCCCGTGGCAGCGGGGTCCTATTGGAAACTAAGGAATATTAAGGCCTCCTTTTAATAGAGAACCGGAATAAAGCATTATCACATAGTGAATACATGAACTCCTCAAACTATGGTCATCACCGGGAGTGGTCCCGATTATTGTCACTTTGGGGTTGCCGGATCATAACACATAGTAGGTGACTATAGAATTGCAAGCTAGGATCAAGAACTCACATATATTCATGAAAACATAATAGGTTCAGATCTGAAATCATGGCACTCGGGCACTAGTGACAAGCATTAAGCATAGCAAAGTCATAGCAACATTAATCTCAGAACATAATGGATACTACGGATCAAACCCTAATAAAACTAACTCGATTACATGATAAATCTCATCCAACCCATCACCGTCCAGCAAGCCTACGATGGAATTACTCAAGCACGGCGGTGAGCATCATGAAATTGGTGATGGAGGATGTTGATGATGACGACGGTGACGAATACCCCTCTCCGGAGCCCCGAACGGACTCCAGATCAGCCCTCTCGAGAGGTTTTAGGGCTTGGCGGCGGCTCCGTATCGTAAAACGCGATGATTTCTTCTCTCTGATTTTTTCTCTCCGAAATCAAATATATAGAGTTGGAGTTGGCATCGGAGGGTTTCTAGGGGGCCCACAAGGTAGGGGGGTGCACCCTAGGGGGGGCGCCCCCCACCCTCGTGAGAAGGGTGTGGGCCCCCTGGTCTTTATCTTTGGCGAGGATTTTTTATTGGTTTTTCTAAGATGTTCCATGGAGTTTCAGGACATTCCGAGAATATTTGTTTTCTGCACATAAAACAACACCATGGGTCTAGCTTCTAGTCAACCGGTCTTGCGATTGGAGTGATCACTCTTGCCCTTGGGTGCGTAGGTGTGTAGGATTTTGTAGATTGGACAGGCGGGAGCCTTTATGTGAGAAGTGCAGTCTGTGTTGAATTCACGTGTGTGTTGGCCATCTACTCCTCACCCCTCTACTACTCCTGCCTTTGGCTGTATGACAGGTTGGCCATCCACCCATTGGGCCCACGTGTCATACACCGAAAGGCAGGTGTAGTAAGTCAATGAAGCTGCGTCCCCCTCTGTGCCGGTGCAGTATTGTCATCTCACCGGACCTCTAGTTGGGGCCAACCGAGACAACTTTGATGTTTACTGGTTTATTGGTCCCCTTTGCATTTTGCGCCAAGTTATGACCTTTGATTTAACTAATAAAATGTTAATGCATGTAACAAAAAATGTTGTGTAAGTCACCTTACAAAAACCAAATAATCCCAAAACACTTAGGCACGGTACATTAACTCCCTCCTCGTTTCTTTTTTCGTGACATATCAACCAATGGGAGATGTGGGTCGTGCATGCTTTCAATGACTTGAGACTACCAAACATCACATGCGGTGGTTAGTTCATTGCATGTAATCCTATTAAGAAGCAAAAAGTCATTAAGTTATCTCGCCGATAGGAATAACACAATACACCATGTATTTATTTACAGAGGGAGTAGTACATTTTTTGTGACATGCATTACTAGATGTTGCTACTCAAATACTAAATCCAGATGGACATGGTAGTACTACTAAATCCAATCTGTGGTGCTAGTACTAGTAGTAGTACTACCAATGTAGTAGCACTGTACTACCCATTGGTCAAACTATTACATGCTGCTCCTCACAGTGAAGTGACAATACCCTACGCCGAAGATGGCACCTGAGTATAGGCGCCATGTTCGGCATACCATAGTCAGCCTCACCGTCCGCAGTCACTATCATGATGGTTGTAGACCTAGCCTGCTCACAACTAGCCGTGTTCGACATAATTTCCCGTGCGTAGATGCCCGTGCATTGCATGGAAGACCAATATTGGGGGGTGGACGGCGCCGGCAGCGGCCATTGCGCCAGATTTTTCCATGGCCTTCTAGATGTGGTGGGGAGGAGATAAGGATGATTGTGAGAGACAAGGAGTTGTTTGTAAATAGGGAACAAGTGCGGGCATCTTTTTGCAAAACTGGAGAAGTTTTTTGTATGCGTTAGATCTAGATCTAACGGCTATTGGTGAATGATGGCAGGCACAACATCATCACCAACTCAGGACGTGTTTGATTCACAGGATTTTCAAAACACAGGAATAGGACATGGTAATATTACAAGTTTCGAACTGAGATTAAAAATGTTAGGAGTAATGATGCACCTATGAATAGGGAATTACTAGGAAGGTTACGTAAGAACTTTCGTTACTTCAGGTGGATGCAGCATTATCGTACAAACTAAAATCCACCGCCCTGACAAGTTACTAATGGGCAAATAAGTTTTCGAGTCTCTGGCCACTTGATGTTTCAAAAGCAAATTCAGCTTCTGCAGAGACTTTGTCATTTCGGCTTAGACGCTTGCGGTGATCAGCACGTCATTCATTGTTGCGCCAGAGAACGCCAAACCTCATTACCTCGAGCACACTTGCCTCTAGAACAAAGAACCTGGGAAATTTAATCTCGGATGTGCTACCTCGGTAGTCGATCAAATCAATTTCTGTAAGATTGAGATCAAGGCATTCGATGAGATTGTTATAGTGCAGCACATATTTTACTTTCGGGTATTTTTTATCTGCAAAAGAAGAGAACATATTAGAGCAGCTGGCTGTGTAAGATTGCCGTGTCATCAAGAGGTACCAATATCATTCGCTCATATGATAGGGTTGGCTGGCTAGTGATATTTTTTCACTCTCTCTCTCACTTTCTCTTTCCTTTCATTTACCTAGGAGTAAGTGAAGAGCTTGGGCATTTGTTGCCTTCCACTATGTGGCCGATGCCATATTTCGCAAAAGTTGTTGACACACGAACATGTCACGTGTACCCTCGACGCCGGGGGTGATGCACCGCTGCTCACGTCGAAGGAGACCCGACCGACAACGCGATACGCAAGAAGTCGATAGGCGCTTTTGCAGACCCGAAAACCCCACTCCCCCGGGAGGGACCCCGTCAGGGAGTGCGGCGGCTAAGTGCTGCCCTAGGTCGATTCGCTCGCCCCTAGAGCCTCGGGATTCGCAGCTCTCAAACACGAAGAACAGCGAAGAACGAGATAGAAAAACGGTGGAGAGATAAAACATAGATGAAAAAGTAGTATATTGATTTGTTCGATTGTGTGTTGTTCAATCGGCCATCACCCCCAACATATATAAGAGGCAGCTGGACTTCTCGTACAAGCAAAGGATTCATCTAGGCTTTTCTTACAAAAAAATTACATCAATTCACGTCCTAGAGTCCTAGTTCTATTCCAACTCGGATTCAGTCTGAATCTGGCCCAACTTCTGTCTTCCTCCTTGCGCGGGCCGCCGAGCTTGCATATGACCTCCGATCAAGACGGCCCAAATATGAAACTTGTGCGTCTCGACGAGGCGAACAATCCTTATGTTGAACACTTTTCCAAATAAGACCATCTTGAATATTCTACGAAGCCATCTTTAATATCCAGTCGGACTCGGTCATGTAACGGACTGGATTGTCCGAGTCTCGTAGTGAACTTACAGGCCGTATACTATCTCATATGATAATGACTCCAAAACCAAAGTTCACTGTTTTGACGATGCGCACAACTTCTGTGTTGATCACTTTTCCATACGTGGTCATCTGGATTACCTTTCGGGCACATCTTCAGTTTCACTCGGATCCGAGCTCATCCACTCGGATATTAGAGTTTTTCGTCCGACCGGACCTTTTCACTCGGATGTTAGAGTCTTTCACTCGGATGACTATAATTTCACTCGGAAGACAATCTTTCACTCGGATGACTATATTTCGCTCGGAAGGCAATATCTTACTCGAACGTCAAGTTTTCAATGCGATGGTAATCTTTTCACTCGGAATAACTTCACTCGGATAATAATTTCACTCGGATTACCATATTTTCACTCGGAAGCCAATCTTTTACTCGACCGATAAGTTTTTCACTCGACCTTTTACTCGATCGGTAGGATTTCACTCGGATGGTAAACTTTTCACTCGGATTTCCCGACTGAAAACACAGCCTGATCTTGATTTGCCTCTCCAAGTTGCATACGACCTCGGATTGAGACAAATTTTACAAGAAAAACGATCGGCTCGACGAGACAAAACTTTTTCATGTTGAAGGTTTTTCGATTCAAGGCCGTCTTGATGGCCGAATTACTCGCGCAACCTATCAGACAAGTGTCGGGCACCTCGCACCATATTTCCATTGAGGTTCGGTCTGCAGTGTATTGCCTCTAACTTTTGTATATGAACTCGGATTGAGATGATTTATATATGAAAATCGATTGCCTCGACGAGACGAAGACAATTACTTAAGAGTGCTCCTTCATCTGAGGTCATCTTGAAGACGTGATTGGCCAAAAACCACTCAGAACATTAAATTATACCACTCGGAGTATTGTTTCGGTCCGTAAGATAAAGTCGAATGAATATAACCGAAACATCAAAGTGTTCCACTCGGCGCCGTGAATCTTTTCATGCTGAAAACCCGTTCACTCGAGACCATCTTCATTGCAATCTGTATCTTGCCAAAATCAGATGTCAACAAAAGTATGCCACATAATACGCACCGATGTCAAATCAAAAGATTTTGGCACTGCTCTGGCGATGTGAGAGAGTTGTCACCGTTGTGCACACAGACCCACATGTATAAACAAATCAATCAAACCAACTACACCAGCCTCTCACTCTCCCAAACAAGTGTTTTTTATTGCCTCAGTCCTCTCTCTCTCTCTCCCACGCAAGTGTTTTTTTCATTACGTGAGTTAATTTGGCACCGGAGCAAAGTAGGTGATCCAGATTGGGGTACCAGGTGAGCAATGGAGGGGCATCGATGCCAAATGAATCACAAGTGAATTTGGCATGTGTTTTGGCCTACATAGTGGAGGGCCGTTATAGCCCACTTTTGTACTACCTTTTATTTAGTATAATATTTTGATCATAGATTTACGTAAGAAAATGCCAATGCATGTCACTACAAATTACACCATTTGAAATTATGTTCAAATAGGAATCCAACGATATAGTTCTTAGTGACATGCATTAACATTTTGTCAGTTAAATCTATGGTCAAATTTTGATACTACAAAAAAGGAAGAGTAAACCAGGACGGAGGTAGTACTTGCTCTTAGGGTAACCATAGAGTTACTGGAGTAGTCTAAGTTACTTTCCACTATGACTAGCCTAGGTTACTATAGTAGTACAACAAAAAAACGATGCAGGTGATCACGTGAGAAAAAAATACTAAAAACATTTCTTTCGGTGCAGTGCGTAGATGCAGTTCTGAACGCTACGCTTGTCATCATAATTTGGGAAAATTACGAACAAATTGAGCTAGGTTGTGATTACCGTTTACTAATAGGAAAGAAGTTTCACCTCGATGAGTAGCTTCTCCGTGCATGGAAACCATGTAAGGAATCCAACAAGTTCATCCACATTGGGGCTGATAGGTTTTATTGCCAAGATCTTCACTATGCACATAGACTTGGTCAAGCTTGTGGGAATGAGTTTTTGGAAGACAGACGTAAATACATCAAGAAGAAATTTAAAAATGTGAATTTCAAGAAGACGGAGAAGAAGATGAGTGTTGTACCTGAACAATTATGGATCCAATAAAGAGTTCGGAGAATTTGGCAGACGAGTGCACCAATGTTGTCAATTTCGACGTGTCAATGACCCTGATTTTTGTTGGACCTTCTAGATCTGATACAAGCAATCTCCCAAGGAAAGGCGCATTCTTAATGACCATAACGTGGAACAGCTGGAGTGATCTCTTCCCAATTGATGTCTTGTTGCTGGGCCAGCAAGACCCATAAATCCATCAGAGATTTATCGAGGCGATGTGGAGGCTAATGAACCCGTGGATCTGCTCAAGACGAAGGTACTCAAGCGTAGTACAACTGCGGAGTAGGTGCTCCATAGCCTTCTTCGAGATAACAACGTCGAAGAGGTCGAACTGCTTGAGTTGAGGGAGAAGAAGGGAGGGTGCTCATTGATCTGGGGAAGATAGCAGGAGCTGAAGCTGGCGCGGTGCAGCGTTGGCGCGAGGCGGAGCACGGACGGCGGCAGAGAGCGACATCATCCAGCTTCGAAGCTAAGCTCCTCGAGATGATCTAGGTCGGGGGATAAGAACCACTCGTCAAACTTGGGCAGGACCTTGCAGTTGGTACTGAACATGCGGAGGTCAAGGCGTTTGGCTGGCCCAGGGTGCGATGAAAGGATCTTGGAGACTGTGGCCATGCGTTTGCAATCCCCGTCGCATAGGAAGCTGTCGACGGTGAGGTTGAGGGGGACGCGACGCCAAAGGGGGCGCCACCGCCGGGAGAGCAGGGCGGTCCGCACAACATATTTCGTGGGGAGGAGGCCGATGATGATGAGCAGCATGTCATTGGGGAGGCTGCTGATGAAGTCCAGGCTCGCCGGATGCGGTTTTGGCTCGAGCCGCCTCCGCTTGTTGGCCGCCACGCAATCCATCTCAACCGGCGGTGACGCTGGTGTACATTTGTGCTGGTGTGTGTTGTGTGCTGAGTGTGAGCGAGTGCGTCCTTCTGTGCATGTCGCCGCATAGTGGTGAATTGTGCGCGAGTGCGTCCTTTACGCGGAAGAAGTGTGTCCTCAATGCGGCCTCAATTTACTAGCGTGTGGGGTGCTACCCCGAGTGGTTTCAACTTTGTTTACTTCACTGCGTGTCAGATGGGCCTCTAGTTTACTTATTTTCACCCACTGCCACATGGGCCAGCACACGAAGATACATAACACGAGCTAACAAGGCAGCATGTGGACAGGTTGACCGCTCAACTAAACAATATACGGAGCTATACGCTAACACAGTGAGCGTATAATCCGTCGGTATAGAGTGTTCGAGTGAGAGGGGAGGCCCGTGAGAGATAGCAGAGAGAGAGAGAGAAAGAGCAACTCCCTCCGTTCGATAATGTAGTTCCAACATTTTTTCAAATTCAAACTTTTGAAACTTTGACCAAAGATAAATGTAGCATGAAGTAAGTACATGTTGTGATGAATCTAATGATCATTCCAGATGTAAATGTTTTTCTCCACATATACCTGGTCAAACTTTTCTGAGGTTTGACTTTTCAAAACATCCATATGCTTATGGACGTGAGTCCCTAACTAGAGAGAGAGAGTGAAATAGAAAGAATGAGTGAAAAAAGTGTGTGTGCGTGTGTGAAAGAGACATGGACAACACTCGATAAAAGTCAAGAAAAAACGTGTGTGTCTTATGCAAACATATCACACATGCATCTTCGACAACGGAAGCAAGGTGACGAGATAGTGTGTGGTTGTTTGCAATTGAGAGAGCGAGAACCCTAGAACGTAGCCAGGAGGGGTCTGACAAACAAGGGAGAGAGGCCGAGAGAGATGTACGAAGAAAATCAAACATGGGGAGGAGAGAGTGTATGTTTGTCATAGAGAGATCCCCTGGAGATCATGATGGGACTACATGGGTGGGAGATCGAGTGGCAAGGTGTGTGCGCGATAGAAGATACCCCAAGAGATATGGAGATAGACGTATGGATGGAAGGAGACAATATGTGTGTTCCTGATGGCTTGTGAGAGATAATCATACTTGGGGGGGAGTGCTTGCGCCTATGATGGAGTGAGGGATTATGGTACTTATTAGGGGGGTGCGTGTCACATAGAGAGAGAACAAGGGCGAATAGTGTTGGATGGGTATATATGTATAGCGCGAGCGAGACATGTGTATGTGTGAACCAGGGAGATATAAAGTTGGAGAGATCTTGAGGAGCCCCGATAAGGCTGAGTGGTGCATCAGATAGCTGAGAGGGGGAAAGAGATATTCCATCTGCTCGATAATGAAGTGAATGTAAATTTTTTAGAAGTCAAACTTTGGAAACTTTGATCAGGTTTACACAAATGTTATTTATATCTACAATACCAAAGATACATCATACGAAACTACATCTCATGGTGAATCTAATGGTTTATGTTTGCCATTGTATATGTAATTGTTTTTCTCCACGTACATGGTCAAACTTTGTGATGTTTGACTTAACAAGAAATCAATATTCTATGGACCGAGGAGAGTGCCTAATTCGAGAGAGATCAAGTGTGTGTGAAGCAGAATGAGTAAGTGTGCAAAAAGAGTATGTGTGTGAAAGAGAAAGTGACAACAAGCAATAAATTAGAGAGAGAGTATGTGTTTTTTCATTTCTTAGGCGAACATCTCACGCATGCATCTCCGAGATAGAAAAGCAAGGCGAGCAGATACACGGATATAGCTAGTGTGTGATTGTTTGCAACAGATAGAGACACCCCTATAGCACATGTCCAATAGAGGTCTGGCCAACAAGGAACAAAGGTTGAGAGGGACACATGGAGAACATGGATACATGGGGAGGGCGAGAGGGTGTGTTTGTGATAGAGAGATCCCCTCGAGATCATGAGGGGACTATATGGGTGGGAGATCGAGGGAGGTGCATGCGCGATAGAAAGATGCCCCGAGAGAAATCGAGATAGACCATGCACATCTTTGTGATGGAGACTAAGATAAGCTAGTCATATACATATAGGGGGACTGCATGTGCCTACAATTGAGTGAGAGACCATCATACTTGGCTAGCTAGGCATGACATTGTGTGTGTGTGTGTGCGTGTGAGATGGAGAGAGAACGAGCGAGAGAGATATAGTTTTAGATGGGCCTATCGAGTGCGAGTGAGATATGCATGTGTATGTGTGACCCAGGTAGATGGAGAGTTTGAGAGAGAGGGGGGAGAGCTCCGAGACGATGGAGTGGTGAGTGAGAGACATACGGGCAACGAGCCAAGGAATTTGTGTGCGTACGATGAGTGCACCCAAGATACATAGCCTGGACTAGAGAATCATACATAGTGTGCGAGAGAGACCTATAGATGGAGTATATATGCATGCGAACTAGAAAGACCCCCCCCCACCCACACACACATAGAGAGAGAGAGATGGAGAGAAAGCGAGAGGGACAAACAAGGTTTGTGTGTTGGATGCGTACGACAGAATTGAAGATTGTCGGAGAGAGAGAGAGCAGGAGTCCGGGAGAGGGGGAGGTCGCGTTTTATGCATCAAAGACTGATATAAACCATGTTTCGATATAAACTTGAATTCAAATATTTAAATTGGAGAACATGTTGTCCGGAATCCACACATGAACGGATATATGCGTATATCAAACAAGTTCATTAATTTGACTTTCAGCATATTCATGGAGTACTATAATACTGTACAACATGCTACTCGATTGTGGTGTTCAATTTTGGATTTAGTTCACTATTTTGACCTGGTGAACGAGCTATTTCATTGAATCGAGATATTTCATTTTCGGTTTGATTCCCATTTTTGAGTGGGTCAACTATTTTCATATAGTAAATCGCTAGCAACGAGCATGTAAAAACACATTACTCCCGAGCATCATCTCTTCATCTAAAAAAGAAGTGGCAAGCTAATATTTCAAAATTTGATTCGAATCGACTTGGTAAGGTAACGTGGATGCTCGTTCTCCCAAAATTTCAAAGAACCATTAAACATCCTCTGCTCGGTGGAATTCGCCCGAGCAAATAAATTGGAGACATGAAATTACCATCCTATGTGGGACACCCATCAATTGGCTCGTTGTACATCGAGGGTAGGTTCGTAACTTCATCCAAGCGCGCCTTCTCCTCGGCCGAAATGACATGTGTCGAATAATTCATAAACCATGGTCAGCAAAACAAGCTCTCCTCGCCTGAAATAGCTCGCACCCACTATTTCAAAACACGCTCTCCTCACCCGAAATTGCTCGGCCGACTATATTTCAAAACACGCCCTCCTCGCCGGAAATCGCTCCCGCCCACTATTTGGGGAGAAGCAAAGTTACTCTACTATCCCTAACCCTGAGTACACAGACCCAAGCCGAGAAGTGTAAAGGCAGGGGTAGAACTGTAACCCCCCCTCACATTTCAGACAAATGCGTCTGTAAAACATGGTTCCACTCCCCTCCCAATTCTCCCCCATTCATACCTCGTGCGCGCCAAATCACCTTCTCCCGGGAAGCTCCCTTCTCCCGAGCCGCGAAACCTCCGCCCCTCATCCATTGCGCCCCCACCACACCAATGTCACAGCTGCCCTCATCCCTAATGCCGGAGACGCTGTCCATTTGCCGTCGTGCGTTGGGCCGTGTGCCTCTTACTCCGTGCACCTAGAGCTGCCTCGACGACGGTCGTGTGAACCGTACTAGAGCCGATTCACCCCCGCCGTTGTTCGCGGAGCCGGAGCGGCTCCAAATTCTGATCCGTCCAGAGTCCTAGTGCTGCTTCCCAGTAGCCGTCAACCGTCGCGGCATCATTGTTTCCCTGCCGCTGGTCGCCACCGCAACCGTGCCGGCCTCACCGACTCCGCAGGTGGACCTGCCTACTTGACCATGCCGCCATATAGGTCGCACCCTCATCTCAAATCAATTTATTTAGGCGTCAATTGCCTTAATTTTTATTCTGGGCCAATTTATTCCCAATGGGAAGCAGCACCTCTCGAGGCGGCGGAGCTCCTAGGCTGCCGGTTGGCTGGTGTCTAACGTAAGGGAGCGGGGCCGCAAGTTCGCCACGGAAGTAACGCTTAGATGGCTATCTTAGAGTTGCGTCGGTTGAAGGTACTGCCGCCGCCGGATCTGGATGACGGGTAGTCTTTGTGGATTGGCCCGGGGCGGCGCAACCACGGCAGTGCGGTGGGGCGGGGAGCGGGGTTTTGGCCGGGGCCACGGACGGCAATGGCAGACTGCTCTGCCCTTGGTCGCTAGTTCTTCCGGGAAGATTCCTAACAGTGTGAGCCGGGAGGCACAAGACGGCCATCAAGCCATCCGGCGTTGATCGGACAGAACCAAAATAAAATAAAATCGTGTGACCCCAATTTAGTCTTCAGTCAACAGACGTGTGACCACTCTCGTACCTTGTTGTTGATCTCTTAGTGTATTTCTTCAGATCAAAGAGATGTGTCGTTCTTAACATTATGTGTTATCTACATCTTCAGCCACACCGTCTTCCGACTCACCGCGGCTGCTCCAACAACCACAACAACTGCAGGGCCATCGACAAGTCAGCACATGATGCTCACTCCTATGGATGGCGGCCAGATAGGTTGTACCCTCATCTTACTTGTGCGCAACATTTATGGCTTTGTTATTCATCTAAGCATGGAAAATAGATTATCACATTTCACTGTATATTCATGCTGATCTCTTACGGGTCTTGTTCAGGAGTTAATGTTGTTCCATAGTTCAGCTAAGATACTTGTTCTTTAGGTAACGTTGTTCCATAGTTATCATCCATCAGCCAACGCTATCCCACATGCTGGTGATTATAGTATTATACCACTTCTAGTATTACCTATGTTGTACTTTAATACTTTTGTTTGCCATCTAGTTAATCTCGAGTACAAACGATACATATTCTTTAGCTTTCATCTGTGTTATCCATTTAGTTTTTAAGACCTGTTGCTGCTAGTTAACCCCAGTCCTACTATTTGTATCGTCTCCTATAGGCACTCATTACATAAATCTAACTACTAGTTGTCTTCCATGCATGTCAGATATAATTGCACACACTGATATATCCACAAGAACCTCATGGAGCAATGTAAAGGCCAATAAACTTGATGTCAATAATACACAGTATGATGGAACATATAAAGGTAGTTCTTGAGAAGACTTGCAGAAAGATGTTGAATCCTCTTCACCCCACAAGGTCCTTGCTCTAACTTGGCCCGTGATATGGGTACAACATGCATATAATGTCCTGGAGTGTATCTACTCTATTGCAATGCCATGTGCTTAGCATGCTGATCATGCATGTAAATATGTCATGCCTTCCTACTTTTCAGTACCTATTCCATTCATGATAACATGGTTTCAAATTCAAGTAATGTCATTCTACTCTATCGCAATGCGATCTGCTTAATTTGGACATCATGCTTCCGAATATCTTATGCATTGTTATTCATGAGTATGTACTTCATCTGTCTACCATACCATGTTTTTTTACATTGAAGTTATGTTCTAGTGCTCTGCTGCAATGCCATCTTAGCTTCCCAATCATACACGTGTATGTTGCCCTAGTTTTTTCTTTACGTATTCCGCTAGCATACAATTTTACATTCAACTAGTGTTTTCTTATAGTGTTGTCCTATCGTATCCCTAGCTCTTACACCATACTCTCTCCGTCTGGATTACATGTTGCCGAAATGGATAAAAAAGGATGTATATAGAACTGAAATATGCCTAGACCCATCCATTTTTTTCTGGATGGAGGGAATACATGTCAATATGTCATGCCTTTCTATTCTTCAGTACCTATTCCATCTCTCTACTATAGCATGTTTTATAATTGAAGCACCATTCTTCTATACAAGGCATGCAAGGAGAAGACGACTATGTTAGAATCTGAAGGGTTACAAATCAGGTCTTTACAAAAGATCCAAATGCCAGGAGATAATAAACCAACTCCAGTTTTTATAGATACTGCTCCAGCAAAGAGAAACCCAACTCCTACTGATAATAAGCAGATTCCAGTGGCCAAAGAACTAGTCCGCTCCAGTCCAGCAAAAATATGTCAACTCCATTCTAAGAAGCGTGTGCGTATCCTTGCATCATGAAATTTTATAGCATGCTGATTATATTTTCTACATGTTTCTTACCCATCTCTCTCTTAGAAAATAAGCTTAACAGATAGAAGAATTTCTGCACTGGTATCGTCTGTGAGGAAAGATTCTTGCGGGAATTCTCTATGCTCCAATGTAGATGTAAGTACCTATTGTATATCACTATATTTTTACATCAGCATGTATTTTGTTAATTCGGGTGAATCCAACCTTTATCTGATTCAAATTTAGTTGTAGCAAAATGTATGATTAAAGGCCACAATGTTGATTATTGTAAGGAAAACTACCTCGTAGTTTTGCATCCTGAATTGCATGAGTGTACTATCTCATATCAGTGGGTTTCATCACTTTGGTTTTGTAGTGGGTTTTCAGTGTCTTTTTTACTGTGTTGTCCTATCGTATCCCTAGCTCTTACATCATACTCCCTCCGTCCGGATTACATCTCGCAGAAATGGATAAAAATGGATGTATCTAGAACTGCAATACGACTAGACCCATCCATTTATTTCCGGATGGAGGGAATACATGTAAATATGTCATCACTTTCTATTCTTCAGTACCTATTCCATCTCTGCTGTAGCATGTTTTATAATTGAAGCACCATTCTTCTATATAAGGCATGCAAGGGGAAGACGGCTATGTTAGAATCTGAACGGTTACAACCAGGTCTTTGCAAAAGATCCAAACGCCAAGAGATAATAAATCAACTCCATTTCTCATAGATACTACTCCAGCACAGAGAATCCCAACTCCCACTGATAATAAGCAGATTCCAGTGGCCAAAGAACTAGTCCGCTCCAGTCCAGCAAAAGAATGTCAACTCCATTCTAAGAAGCGTGGGCGTATCTTCGCATCATGAAATTTCATAGCATTCTGATCATATTTTCTACATGTTTCTTACCCATCTCTCTTTTAGAAAACAACGTTAAATGATAGAAGACTTCCTTCATTGGGATTGTATTCGAGGAAAATATCTTGCAGGAATTCTCTGTGCTCCAATGCTGATGTAAGTACATGTTGTATATCACTATGTTTTTACATCAGCATGTATTTTGTTAATCAGCGTGAATCCAACCTTTATCTGATCTAAAATTAGTTGTAGCAAAATGTTAAAGGCGCCAATGTTGATTTTTGTAAAGAAAACTGCCTAGTAGTTTTGCATACTGAGCTGCATGAGTGTACTATCTCATATCATGCACATTACTAAATTGTAGAGCTGCTCTGGTTGCCCATTCATTCGTTCTGTCAATGTTGGTTTCGTATTACCTTACCTAGCTGATGATAGTTGTGCCATATTGTGTTAATTTCGTGTTCGCTAGTTGCCCAAACGTTCGTTGTGCCAATGTTGCTTTCCTATTATCTGACTTGGCCAATGATAGCAATGCTAGTGTCTTAATTTGCTGCAGGCTGCTGAAGATAAGAAGACAAACTCTGAAAACAGCAAGGCAACCCCATTGTTTCTTTCCAATAAATCTAGGCTAGGTAATATGGTTATAACTCATGATTAATCTATTTTGTTCCCCTCCCAATTTATGTCGTGATGCAGTGGTCGAGACACTCTCCACTATCAATAATACAAGCCTGCCAAAATCTCCATCTGAATCTGTTCATCATCCTCTATCTCGAATGCAACGGAAAAATGTATGTTTGTGAACCAATTAATGGCTGAAGGAATGACGGAAAAGGTGGAGGAATCAGAGTTGCAGAGTCCTGTGACACAACAACTGAATAATGTTTTCAGAGACAATGTAGCAAAGCAGCATGAAATTGCCCACATGCCTATGGGTGTCATCCGTGTTGAGGTTGCAGATTGTGACATTGTAGATCTTTTGGTTTTGTTCATTTATTTGCACTGGCATCAATCTTTGATAGCCTAGTGGATGTAATTTCCTATAATATATGCTGGATGTGCAACGTTTTTTTCCTGTATGTCGTACCTTTGCTTGATAGGTTTTGGTCCTGTTCATAATTGCTTGTCGTAATGGGCTCAAATTATCTAATTTGGCCTAAAGACATGTACGAACTTTAGTGGGCCCATTAAGTTAATGGACCGTTACCAGACCGAAAGTTAATGGTCGGCCCTCTTAACTCCCGGGTCGTTAACAGGCCGACATCGAAGCGGGCAACAGGTGAGCCCAATTGATTTCACGGGCCCTTAACAGGCCGTTACTAAGTTCAGGCTACATATGGCCCAACTATACTGTGGGCCTTTAGCAGGCCGAAAGAGACAGCGGGCTTGTACTGGACCATGAAGAGCATGGGCCACTAAGAGGCTGAAAGTTAGGTCGTATTGTAAATGGCCCAACTATGTTGTTGGCCTTTAGCAGGCCGAAAGAGAAACCAGGCTGGTATTGGACCATGAAGGGCCTGTGCCGTTAAAAGGACAAAACTCAGGTCCATCTACAAATGGCCCAACAGGTATATGGGCTGTCAACAGGCTGAAAGACACACCGGGCCAGAAATTGGCCCAACACTTAAATGGGTCGCTAAAAGGCCGAAACTCAGGTCCAACTACAAATGGCCCAACTCATTTATGGGCTGTCAACATGCTGAAAGACACACCGGGCCGGAAATTAGCCCAACATTTAAATGGGTCGCTAAAAGGCCGAAAGATGTACATCGTGAAAATTGGCCCATCCACTGAATGGGCTGTTAATAGGCCAAATCTCATTGGGCCGATATTGAGCCCAAATATATAGCGGGCTGTTAACGGGCTCGAACTGACGATGGGCTGCAATGGTGTCAAATCTTTAACAGGACGTTGACGGGCCGAATTGGTTCATCTCGTATAGGCCATGGGCTTAAATGGACCTGACACAAGTAGGCCTTATATGGGCCGGCCTGCTAATTTTTACTAGGCCAGCCTTTTTCACCGGAATGGGCCACTGTTGGGTCGTGCCACGTGTCGACCTATCATAGGCGCCTCCTATCCAATGAGTGGATGACATCTGTCCCAACAGTGAGGCAACACGTGTTTCCTCTGGCCAATGATGATTTTACACGTGGAAAATCCCCATTGGTCCGGGTTGTTAACGAGTTATCGGATCCAAAACCGGACCCGATAGCTTAATGGCGTTCCGTTACGGTGGATGCCACGTGTCGGTCACCCCTGACGAAAGCACTTCTGTGACGCGCGATTTATCATCATGGAAGTGGACACTTCCGTGATGATAATTTTGGTAATGTCATGGAACACTTCTACGACATAACAGGTATGACTATCTTGATTCTGTCATAAAATCGTCATGGATGTACATGCATGACAAAAAACGGGACCTACTGTGACAAACAGATATCATCACAGAAGTGTATTTGTTTGTAGTGATAGGGGCGGTTAATAAGTCGAGAGGGTCAATTGGTTTCGGGCCCAATGTGTGGTAGTAGCTGATCTTAGATCACATACACTGATCTCAGTTCCTAAGGATGGTTCTAATGAAACAACCCACCATGTACTCCTACATGGCCTCTCATCGATACCTTTACCAAATCATGTTCACACACTTAACTCACACACAGTAGGACATGTTCATCACCATTCCAATTCATCCCTGATGAATTGGACCTGACTCAACTCTAAGCAGTAGCAGGCATGAAAACCAGCATGAATGAGTAGACACATCAGGGCTCAAACAACTCCTACTCATGCTATTGGGTTTCATCTATTTACTGTGGCAATGACAGGTCGTGCAGAGGAAAGAGATTCAACTACCGTAGCATGTAACAGTTGAAGCGTTGTTGTCCTAATGAAGTAAAAGAGAGCAGGAGCGAGAGAGTGGGATTGTATCGGAATGAACAAGGGGGTTTTGCTTGCCCGACACTTTTGAAGATGATATAGCTCTTCATCGGTGTCATCAAACTCATCGTCGAAACCACATCAATTGAGAGGGGACAAATACCGGCAAACAAGGAAGAACACAATCAATGCAATGCACAATTTGATGCATGATCTTGACATGTCAATATGCTATGATTTGAGCTAATGCAACTAGCAGCAGGTTAAATGAAGTTGGTTTGAATACAAGATTCAAATTCAAACTCCATATGTGATTATTCAAATGCCATTAATTCAAATTGTCATACATGTAGTGTCTTTAAGTTGTTCAAACATGCATGAAAATGTCATATTCGGATTATTTGGATTTTTCTGATAATTTTTCATATATAATTCATTTCATTCTGAGCTACGGTTTATTTTCTATGATTTTTAGAAGTTTTAATCATTTTCTGAAATAAATAAATCATTAATGATTTATTTAAAATCCTAGAAAAGCATTACTGCTTCAGCATGACGTCGATGTGAGGTCATCAAGCCAATAGGTGCGATCAAGGTCAAACCTGACCTGTGGGACCCGCATGTCAGTGTAACAGCGTGAGCAGTAGAGGCTGACCAGTGGGGCCCGGTCAACGCTGAGGTGGCAAGGTCAAACTGACCAGTGGGGCCACGGGCATTAGCTTAATTTATATAGGGAATAACCCTATGGCTAATTAAAGGGTGGGGCCCATCTGTCAAAGAGTTGGGATAGTGGTTAGTGGCTGACTAATCCAGGAATAGCCTGAACTAATGAAGCCACGTCAGCGTCACCGAAGATACGCCGATGGACACCAGAAACGTGGCGGAGTCACACTGCAGCGGCTCAGGTTTCACCTACAAGCCACGGTTTGAGCCGCGGTTGGTCTCTACGGGAAACTGTTATCGCGACACCTCCGACGGTGATATCGGGGAGGCCTGAGGTGGACGGTAGCGACGACGGCGACATCAGCAACGCCGACCGGAGCTCGGACGTCGAGCCGGATGAGGCTATAAGGCGATAGTGGCTAACAAAATGGGTTCTCTGGATGCCTGGCATCTTCAAGAACACGACCATGCGCTCGAGCACGTCTAATGCATGCTGGAGCGATGGTGACGACGAGGTCACTGGCAGTGAGCTCACAGATGCGGCGGGGCTTCCTACCAGAGGACGCAACCGACGACGAGAGTAGGGGGAGAAGATGGGAGGCCTAACAGCGGTTGCAGCAAATATCTCAGTGGGCCTAGGGACGGTCGGACGACGGCGGGACGACAAGGCGGATCTTCGGCGGCTGAAGAAGGAGATGACGGGGTCCTGAGACAGAGGGGGGAGGTGTAGGGGTCAAGGGGAAGTGCGTGGCGACGTCCAGGGAGTCGGCGAAGCAACATGCAGGCAGGGAGGAGCTGGCCTCCTCGGCCGTGCGCGTGCGAGCACGTAGCTGCTCCTACTGGCAGGAGGAAGATGACAGGAGGCGCCAGGTGGGCTAGGCCAGCGAGCTGTGCTGACTACAGGTAGGTGGCCAGGTAGTCCTTTTCTCTCTCTCTCTTCTTTCTGTCTTTTATTTCTCTTTTCTATTTGTGTGTAGTTTGTTTTGGTTTGATTTAAAACATCAAATCATTTTTTCTAAACTTTCTGTAAATTGTTATGTGAACTCAGAAACTAGTCCAAGGTCACAGGAAACTTACAAAAATATTTGAACTTTATTTCTTATATAAAAGAAATAAATCCAACTCAAATATGTGATTGATTTAATTCAAAGGCCCAAAATAAATATTTCTGTGATTACAAAAATATTGGTTGGAATTTTACCTCTTACCACTATTTTCACAGAGTAAGAGGAACATTTGCTTGGACTCATTTCATGAGAATTAAATGTTTATTATTTTTTAAATGATTTCTGAGGGTTTCAACAAACCTCAATTCAACTTTCAAAATTTTTAGACATAATGCATGAGTGCAGATGCAACTATTTCATTCAGGTATTCTAGGGCTGTGACAACTCACCCCCACTAAACAGGAATCTCGTCCCAAGATTCAAGACGTGAGGTAAGAAGACAGGGGGTACATGGAACTGACACGGTGTTCATGATCCAATTGCCCTTCTCAGAGATGTTAATTCATTCTTGATGTCTTTGCTTTCGAGATCTTCATCCAACACGACGACAAAAGGAAGGAAAACTCTACAAGAATCGATCTTCATGAAGATCGAGCAACTCTGTATCTACTCATGGTTTGAGACGTAAAAACATCTCTCGAGCTGACACATAAAACACACATCAGGGGTGATGGTAAGGAGCCGGTGACGAAGGTTCAATTTTGGTAGGCGGCAATTCCACACTCAAGTAGATGGTAAGTAAGTGTCAAAGTAGCGAGGATATAAGTTATCGTGATTCCATAGAGGGGCATCTTACAAGAGGTGACTCGTTGGATTATCCCCTACAGTGGCAAAAAAATACTTTTGATATAGAGATCATTGAAACTCCCTATACCAGGCTAGGGCAATTCGCAACCGACCGTTTGAAGAAGTCGGAAAGGATGGCATACTCAGACTAGAATGGATGATGTGGATTACCTTGTTGAAGACAACACAATGGATGATTTTGCTTATCATCGAAAATGGATGGGACCCATGGTAGGACCACTTTGGAAGATGATACTGAACAATACTAAGAAGACAGCCCATAGTGAAATGGCACAAAGACGGGTGCAAGTTGGGAACAAAATGCAAATGCTGGGAATGTTCCAACCATCATATCCGCCCAAGATTCAGATATGGTTAGTAACATGATACTTCAGACTCAATATGTCTGCAAAAGAAAGTTTGCAACACAATTCGATGACATGACGTTGCGAGATTCTCGGGGGATGAACTATGGAAGCAAGGTCCAAAATATGAGCTGGTTCTGCTACACACCTGTGAACGCGCTGTCCAAGACAAGCATGACCATGTAGTAGTCTTACAACAAAACACTACCGAGTTCTGGTTGGGAACAATCGTCGAGGATATTGGAGTCTTGTGCATGATCAAGAATTAACACAACAGACTCCTTTTCCTTGAGCAAATCAATCAGTGGCTTGGTGTGCTAGGGAATACATATGGAGTGGAGGTAATTAATCTACCAAACCATAGAATACATTCACACATGCATAACTGACTTGGGATGGTACCAGAGGAAACAAAAACAA
The DNA here is from genome assembly GCF_003073215.2 of Triticum urartu. Lineage (NCBI taxonomy): Eukaryota > Viridiplantae > Streptophyta > Magnoliopsida > Poales > Poaceae > Triticum > Triticum urartu. The sequence continues at coordinate 242,503,665 of NC_053027.1, read as the reverse complement.
TCTTTCTCGAACTCACGGCAGCAACTTGCACCAAATGCACCTGAATTTGAGGAATTCACTTCTTCCATCCAAGCATAAGCTTCATGAACGGAACACGAAGGCGTTTCTTACAAAGTCTCCAACGCTAGGTTGATGTTCAACATGAATCATGGAGGAGACAAAATGCTGCTGATGGGCTCAATAGAAACTCATCGGAATTTCCCATATCACTGGAATTCCAACATTATGTGAACAATGTGATAGTATTGGTCAGAACAAAAGATGTAATTGTGTATGCTCGAGGAACAACCATGGGTAAGATAACATTACGAATATTAGTGGTTCTAATTTGATTTGACGATAGTCCATGCTCAAATCAAAGATTGGATAAGACAATAACGCCGACAATTGATCACAAGGATCAATCAATGAAGATACCATCTTTCTTAAACAAACACACAACACAAGGATATCCCTTTTGAAATGAACTAAGTGGGACAAGCTTTCATCTTCCAACCCTCCAAGTTGTTGTTTAGCTCAAACGACTAGTTCAGGGTATCCAACACAGAATCTTGGAGAATGGGTGGTTTGGAGGGAAACCAACATGATCACAAACTCAACATAGCGGTCAGGTGACAACCTGGTAATACTTTCGAGAAGATATTTGGAAAATCATGAACCACCGATATGTTACTAAGCTCGAGAACAATCTTTCTTTCGAGGCAAGATGATATGATCAAAAGAGCGAGGGATTGACACAATCCTAACTCATTGATCGAAGAGTGCACCAGAAATAAAGACTAGGTAGCACGATCAATCTTAGGATGATGATTCAATAACCAGCACGGTAAGAGTGAGAGTCTTGTCCATTAACCACCTAGCAACGAGGTTGTTAGGAGTATTGATTTCACACATCATAGTTCACTTGTTGGCATTCCGGTTACAACAACACGGGACCGAGGAATGAATAATGATGGCGAGAAGTATCACTGCGTCAAGAATTCATAAGAGGTGGTGCAATTCTGATGACATTCTTGACATAAAGATTGTAACACTCCAAGGTAGAACAGAGCAAAAGCTGGATTGGCATTTTGATCCACGGAATACAACTACTTTGACCCAATCCTCGAAGGGGACAAGGTACTGGAATTTGTTTCTCCTAGTCATTCCAGAATAGAATGGCTTGACAGACCACAAGAATATGAGGTATCGATGAGCATGAATGCATGACAAGCTCTTGACTATCAAATGATAGACGAAGATCGGGTTACAACTAAAGAGAGGGACAACTCAAAGGAACATATATCTTTCTGAGTTGTGGATGCATAGATTAGTATGTCAAGCAAAGATCAACATTTCTTCCGGATAACCCATGCAGAAAGGTAGATCTGGTAGATTCACAATGTAGAATGGAGAACTCATCAAGAGCACTCTGGATGTGATCTTTTGGTTCAAAAGAACTTATGCCATAAGCAGTTCATGGTATTTGGAAGAAGGAAATAACACGGACGTCGAGGACTATTGCAAAAGTTACTAATATCCTAAAGGTACGAGCACCACTATCAACACGAGGTAAGTAGAGTGAATCTTGGGCTTAAGAACCCAGAAATAGAAGGCCTACTAACTAAATGGCATCACGGGATGCTTTTGAAAATGGTGGCCAGAATCATCACACTGGGAATACAAAACATGGCTAGATTACTAGGTGACTCCCTAAAACACCTAGGGTCATAATAATACATCAAACATATATGTCAAGGAAATAGACTACCTCAACTCACTAATTAGTGTGGTTGAACTGGCCCAAACGGACATCGGGAACGGAAAGAAGGAATTGGCAAATGCATCAGACTATTTAGAAACTTGGGATGACTCGGACAACATAACAGCTGTAAATGCTCAAAATGATTTTGAGACATCCTGCAAAATGGTGGCATAACCACTCAACATCACAATATCAAGGTTCCAGACCAACTGTTAACACACAGAAGTACTAGGAACCGAACTGAGACTCAAATCTATCAATCCTATAAGTCTACTGATTAGTAACACGTGATCTTGATAGAAAGAATAGAAAGCCTATGTAACACCCACGATGCGGCTATATATCCCACATGTGGAGGCATGACTTAGAGGCATAACCGCATGGTGGTTTAATCGCAAGTGGGGTAATCTTCACACAATCCCATGTACTGAATAAGAAAGGGATAAAGAGTTGGCTTACAATCACCACTTCACACAAATAACAAGTTAAACATACATCATCCATAGTACAATCAAAGGTCGGACTACGGAACCAAATTAAAAGAAGACAACCCAAATGCTAGATCGCCGATCGTCCCAACTGGGCTCCACTACTAATCAACCGAAAAAGACACAAAACAATGACCAAGATCTTCATCGAGCTCCCACTTGAGCTTGGTTGCGTCACCTGCACTGGTATCATCGGCACCTGCAACTGTTTGGAAGTATCTGTGAGTCACGAGGACTCAGCAATCTCACACCCGCGAGATCAAGACTATTTAAGCTTATGGGTAGGGTAAGGTAATGAGGTGGAGCTGCAGCAGACGCTAAGAAAATATGGTGGCTAACATACGCAAATAAGAGCGAGAAGAGAAGCAACACAACGGTCGAGAAGCTAGAAATGATCAAGAAGTGATCCTGAAACTACTTACATTCAAGCATAACACCAGACGGTGTTCATTTCCCGGACTCCGCCGAGAAGAGATCATCACGGCTACACACACGGTTGATGCATTTTAATTAAGTTAAGTGTCAACTTCTCTACAATTGGGTATTAATAAATTCCCGTCTGCCACATAACCGCGGGTACGGCTCTCGAAAGTTTATCACCTGCAGGGGTGTCTCAACTTAGCCCATCACAAGCTCTCATGGTCAACGAAGGATATTCCTTCTCCCGTGAAGACCCGATCAGGCTCGGAATCCCGGTTACAAGACTTTTCTACAATGGTAAAACAAGACCAGCAAAGCCGCCCGAATGTGCCGACAAATCCCGATAGGAGCTGCACATGTTTCGTTCTCAGGGCACATCAGATTTTCCAAACTTCTGGTAGGCCAACCCAGAGTTGCCCCTGGTGGCCATCGGCGGTTCACAGGTTGAACCAACACTCGGAAGAGCACTGGCCCGGGGGTTTAAAATAAAGATGACCCTTGAGTCTGCAGAACCCAAGGGAAAAAGGCTTACGTGGCAAATGTTAAAACCAAGGTTGGGCCTTGCTGGAGGAGTTTTATGCAAGGCAAACTGTCAAGGGGTTCCCATAACACCCAACCGCATAAGGAACACAAAAATCAAGGAACATAACACAGGTATGACGGAAACTAGGGCGGCAAGAGTGAAACAAAACACCAGGCATAAGGCCTAGCCTTCCACCCTTTACCAAGTATATAGATGCATTAATTAAATAAGAGATAATGTGAGATCCCAACATATCCATGTTCCTACATGGGACAAACTTTAACTTCACTAGCAAATAGCAACGCTATAAGAGGGGCTGAGCAAAAGAGGTAACATAGCCAAACGATGATTTGCTTGGAAGGTGGGTTAGAGGCTTGACATGGAAATATGGGAGGCATGATATAACAAGTGGTAGGTAGTGCGACATTGCGATAGAGCGAACAACTAGCAAGCAAAGATATAAGTGATTTTGAAGGTATGGTCATCTTGCCCGAGATCCCGCGAGGAAGAAGAACGAGTCCATGAAGAAGACAAACGGACGTAGTCGAACAGATCCTCGCAAACGCAACGTATCCGTAACTAACGAGAAGAATCACAACTGGAAAGAAGCAAACAACATAGTAAACAACCATCACATAAACATGGCATGATGCACAACCAAGTATGATGCATGTCCGATTTAAAAATGCATGGCATGGCAAAGTGCACAAACAAAACTACATGTTAAGTGGAGCTCAACATGTAACAAGATGCATGTTGACGAAACACCACATTCGATTATTTAGTTCACTCCTGTTAGGTACTCAACAAAATTAATGTTGTTAAACATGGCAAGAGGTGAAGCACAACAAACTATCTATCTAGGCAAGTTTAAATGAGGCCGGAAGCAACAAAAAACAATTCCGGAAAATCCTCATATGCATATTATGAATTTGGTATTGTTCTGCCCTAAACCATATTTTAGAGTTGTTAAACATGCAATATGAGTTCACCATGTTAATCCATGCATTTTTCTGCCCCATTTACATATAAAGTTTAAATAAAACTGAGCTATGGTTAATAAGTTATGAAATAAAACATTTTAACATGGCATTGAAGCAAACTAAATCAAAAAACAAGTTAAATTTTTTTAACAAGGATGAAAGTTGGATATTATGAAACTAGACAAGATTCTAAGCAGTTTTCATATATAAAACATTGTAATCCGATGCACGGTTTGAGAGTTATTATATGCATGAACAGCAGGGGGTTTCTGCAAAACTGCTTTCTCTAGAATAGTTACTAAATTCGCTGGGCAGGAAAAAAACATGATCGGGCTGAAACTGCTGGGCTGGGGCTCTCACCATGGGCTGCGGCCCAGTTGGCAACGCAGGCCGGCCGAAGCAATCCACGGGTCCTGGGTCATGGGGAGGCCCATGTGGAAGTCGTCCTCCTCCCGATCCCGCCTAGATCGGGGAGGCTGGCGGTGACGAACGACGGTGGTTGGTGCCGGAGGTGCTGGCCGGTGAGCGACGCGCACAGCAGGATCCCGGTGAGAGGAAGACGTGGGCAGGGAAGTAGCTGGCGAGGAACGAGGAGGGCATGGTGGATCCGAGCGCCAAAGAGGGAGGCCGACGCGGTGGTTGCGGGGCGGCGCCGGATCGAGAGCATCCCGGCGAGATCCGAGGCAGCGGCGAAGGGATCTCCGTTGGGGCGCCCTACAGAGAGAGATGGGTGAGATGAGAGAGATCCAGTTGGGAAGGAGAGGGAGGTGGGCGGCGTGACCTGGGTTCAAGGTGGCTGGCGACGAGCATGCTCCGGCGGCCTGGGTCGCCTACGGCGGACGGTGGGGACGTGAGGAAGGAGAGATTGGGGTTCTCCTGATCTGGAGTGGAGGCAGTGGCGCGCGGGCTCAGGGGGGGCCCGATGGGCCCCGCGTGCTTGCCCTGGGCCTGGGCGGGCCACGGCGGCGCGGGGAGACAAGGGGAACGCATGGCCTGCCCAGATTGGCCGCGGGAGGTGGCTGGCGACGGCTCTGCCAACGGCGGCGTGCCATGTGGCGAGATGGTGGTGGCTGGTGCCGGAAAACGAGGGGGAGGCGGCTGGCGCTGGTGACAAGTGGCGGCGGTGCGCTAAAATCAAGAGAAGGGGCTGGCGGCTGCCAAAAATGGAAGGGGTCCTTCCTTTTATAGGCAGGGGTCTAGGGTTGGGGGTTTTGCTCCGTTTCAAAGCCGTTCAATCGCTATCGGACGGACCGGAGCGAAGGGGGAGTAGGTTGGCTGTGCAGAAGGCCTCGGGCTGAGGGGGAGAAGAGAGAGAGGCCCGGCAGTAGTTTCCGGAGACTGAAAACGTCCGAGGGTTTGACCGACTATAATGCCGCTATAGTTATCCGTTGGGGTGTCAAACGAACTCCGAATGCGATGAAACTTGGCAGGCGACCTACCAACAACATAACAACACGGCACGCCAACTTTCATCCCATTTCGATGTCACATCCCTAGATCTGGTATGACCTAGGCTAGCCTTCTTGTGAGCATCATGTTTAAATTTCATTTAAATTTGAAATCGAGATGTGTGAAAACCCTCAGAATCATTTCTAGAAATGACCCAGATAAAGATTGTTCCAAAAAGGTCCAAGAAAATGTTCATGTTGCTCTCTGAAAATATTTGTCATAGGTATAATTCAAGCAAATATTTCCAGGAGCTCATAAATATTTATTTTGGCCATTTGGAATTAATGCAATAATTATTTGCCTTGGATATATATGTGATATATTTTATATATGTCCAAAAATTCGGATTTTTATTGAGGAGGTCTGGAATAATACCATTAGCTCCTACAAAAATTGGCATGAGGAAATAAATTGGTTTAGTATTTTACTAAATCAGAAACAAATGTCAGAAAATAGAAAAGAAAACAAAAATGGAAAAAACGCTTACCTGTGCTTACCTGCATCCTGGCAGCCCAGTGGCCCAACAGGCCGGCCCAGCCGACTGGCCAGTGCCAGCAGTCCCCTTCCTCGCGCCAGGAGGACAAGGGCACGTGCCCGGGACCGCGGCCACGCGCCCGGCCACCTCCTGCCTATCTGCCTCACGCCCTCGTCGCCTTGGACGGCTTGGACGACGCCACGCGCCGCCCCGCACCTCTCTCACTCTCTCTCGTTCCTCCCCCTCCCCTGGATCTCTCTCTCCCACCGTGCCCCAGCGCTGCTGTCGCCACCACTCGCCGTTGCCGTGCCCACCATCACATCCTCGCCCTCGCTTCATGCTCAGACGCTCCGCGTCAACGTCTTCGTCTTCTCCGTCAAGCCACGCGTCGCCGGACGCCCCGTGGAGCCGTCACCGCCGTCTTCTTCACCTTCGGTCGCCCGAGATCGCCGGCGCCGCTCCGTCGACTCCAGAGCCTCCCTCGAGCCGCTGAGCATGCCTGCCGAACCGCCATGAGCTCTCCTCCATTTCCCCTCCTCCCCGTGCTCGTTTGCCCCGCGTAGCTAGCTCAGCTGCCGCGCCCGAGACCTCATCGCCGCCAGCCATGGTGCCACCGTGGACAGAGCCTGAGCCAGCCGCTCCCGAGCACTCAGCCGTGCTCCTAGTGCCACCAGGGTGCTGCAGAGCCCTCGGGTGGCCTCCCCGTGCCCCACAGCCCGCTCCTGCCCGTAGCCGTGCTCCGGCCAACACCCCGAGCTTCGCTCCGGCGAGCTCCGCCGCCCCCGTAGCCTCCTGTCTGCTCCACTAGATGTGCGTGAGCACCAGCTCCTCGGAGATGGTCTCCGTGGCCCATTTGGTCACCGGAGGACCAAATCTGAGGCCCTCCGCCGCGTCTGGCCTCGCGGGCGTCGAGTCGCCGACTGGTTTGACCCCGCTGACCAGGGGTTTGACCTTCCCCCTTGTGTCACTGACACTTTTAGTGAGTATTAGGTTAACACAAACTAACCTAGGTTAGTTAGCTAGTTAGTCGCTGACTAGTGGGCCCCGACCCCATAAACAGTTTAGTTAGAATTAACTTAAGGCTAATTAACTTGGTTAATTAGTTGTGCCACTGACCAGTGGGACCCACTGGTCAGGTTTGACCTGGACGACCCCGCTGACCTGCTGACACAGGCATGACGCAGTGCTGACGTGCTTATTCATTTTCTTGTTTTAAATAATCAGGAAAATCCAGAAAATGATATAAATTCAAAAATTCATAGAAATTCAACCGTAGCTCAGATTGAAATAATTTATATATGAAAAATTATCAGAAAAATGCAATCTATCCATATGTACCATTTTCATGCATGATAAACCAACTTATACTAGCTGTATAGGTGAAAACATATTAATGGCATTCATAAAGACTTAACTTGGAGTTGCATTTGAATTCTTGGTTCAAATGGACTTCATCCAAATGAATGCTAGCTGCATTAGCTCAAACAACATCACATCTACATGCCATGTTCATGCATCATATTGTTACATATGATTGTGTTTTGATTTCTCGACACCGTTCCTTCTCGATAGGTCCTGCTCCGGAGACCGATCCAGAGTACCTGTAAGTGGAGCAGTGCCCCCTCTGTTGATCTACCATGCAAGCAAATCCCCTTGTTCATTCCGATACAATCCTACTCTCTCGCTCCTGCTCTCATTTATTGCATTAGGACAACAACGATTCAACTGCTACTTTATGTTGCGGTAGTTGAACCCATTCCTCTGCATGACCTATCATTGCCATAGTAAATAGTTAAAACCCACTAGCATGTGCAGGAGTTTATTGAGCCTTGTTGTGGTCCTACCATGCATTGCCTACTATTTCTTACAGTATGTCAGGTCTGATTCATTGGGAATGAATTGGAGTACAGTGCTATGTTCTGATGTTGAGAGTTAAGTGTGTGAACACGATTAGGTAAAGGTAGCGGTGAGAGGCCATGTAGGAGTACATGGTGGGTTGTCTCATTGGAACTGTCCTTAAGCACTGGGTTCTGTGTATGTTGTCCAATGAGTAGCTAGTACCACACATTGGAATGCTTAAGTGCCCCTCTCAACTTATTAACCAACTTGATCTCTGTCCAGGAGTTGCAAATAGTTTCTGGTGTTTGTAGGTAGTGTTAGTAGTCTACCAAGTGGCACCTGGCCAGGTGGGCTTGGAACAGACTAGGCACAGTGGCATGGTGTACCAAGTGGCACCCGGATTGTGGGCTTGGGAACCCTGCTCACATCGTTTGGGGTCGTGAGCGACACCCCGACCGGATCTCCTTGTGGATGGAACCCGAATAGGCGATAAACCTGGATGAGAGACTTGTGTGGTTAGTTAGGTCGTGGCCGACACCCTCGCCAGGATTCCGCTTGAAGGTTGCCGATGTACATGACATGTACATGGAAGTAAGTGGCGAGAGCATGTGTGAAGAAGTACACCCCTGCAGGGTTATCATGATCTATTCGAATAGCCGTGTCCTCGGTTATGGACTTCTTGGATGCTTACGTGGTACATAGACAACTTAAAGTGGATACTCTAAAATGCTCAAGACAAGTGTGAGTGCTATGGATGGCCTTCTCGTAGAGAGACGGGGATGAATCCATAGTAGTGTATTGATGTGGTGATTAGTGGACTCGTGTCCGCTGCCTCACCTCCAAGAAGTTTCACGTAGTCATACAACAGGATAGCCACAGAGTCAAAGCTGGCTTGCTGCAGCTAAACCCCACATTACCTTCTTGATACAAATGCATGTATGATAGGATCTGATGTAAGTCTTGTTGAGTACCTTTGTACTCACGTTTGCCTTATTTATGTTTTGCAGGTGAGACATCTGTCTCACTAGTAGTACCACTTGGACTTCGACGAGTAGCTTGTTACCTCAGCTACGATCTTGTACCCTTGGGAGGGACTTGTAGATAGTCAGGCTTCTCAGCCTTTTTCTTTTGTAGTTGTCTGTACTCAGACATGTAATGCTTCCGTTGCGTGCATGCTCTGAATGATGTGTCATGTGACCCCTGTTTGTATTTAATGCTATGTGGCTCTTCTGGGCCTTTATCTATATGAGTTTGCGTTATGTTGTGATGCCATGTTGTACAGCACGTACTTGCATGTTATGCGTATGTGTAACGTGTATTGCTATGTGTGGGATCCAACAACCTAGTTGTCTATCCTTGGTAGCCTCTCTTATGGGGAAATGTAGTCTAGTGCTTCCACCGAGACATGGTAGTCCGCTACAGCCCGGTTTACCAGAGTCCTGCTAGCCCCGTACTACTGCTCCGGAACACTTAGACTGGCCGACATGTGATTCACTTCGTTCCTGTGTCTGTCCCTTTGGGGAAATGTCACGCGGTGACATCCGGAGTCCTGCCTAGCCTGCTACAGCCCGGGTTCCCGGAGTCCTGTTAGCCCTGTTGCTACAGCCCGGATTCGCACGCTGTTGACCGACATGCTCGATGTTGTTTCATGTACGTCTGTCCCCGTAAGTTAGTGCCACTGTGGGTTCACGACTAGTCAGGTCGGCCCGGGTTTTCTGTCATGTCGATGCTAGCGACACTATCATATACCTGAGCCAAAAGGCGCAAACGGTCCCGGGCCATGGTAAGGCGACACCTGTGGGAATACCGTGCGTGAGGCCGCAAAGTGATATGAGGTGTTACATGCTAGATCGGTGTGACTTAGAATCGAGGTCCCGACAGCTTTGGTATCAGAGCCTGACTGCCTGTAGGATTTCCAAGCCAACCTGGTCGAAGTTAAGTCTTGAAGTTCTTTAGTTATGTAGGGGAATTGATTGTGGAAGGGAACGTAAGGCTCTTTTTTTACTCCTTATACCTCATGCCTTTTGAGCTGAGTCATCCTATTTTTCCTACGGTGTTAAGGAACTAGGCTTTCTCTTCCGTCTATCAGGATCACGTGTTACTACTCCGTAGTCTCTTAGGATTGGTTGATCAGATTCTTATCCCAGTTCAAGTACCTCTGGTGTAGCCTGTTTAGTAATATCTCAGACCTTGAGTGATGATGTTGAGTATGGTGCTACCCCATCTTTTGCAGAATGTCTCATTTTGAGCATTTTACTGTCGTTATGCTGCCGGAATTGTCCTAGGAGTTCAAGAGATAGTATTTTTCCTTGTACTATATTCTACATCCTTATGGTGATGTTGAATCCATCCTTGTTTCCTTGGTTGGTTTTTCAGGATGTCGTCAGTTAACTGAAGTTCTGTTGCTCATAGCCGGAACCACGGAGATGGTAGGGATGAGGATCCTCCCGACCAGTCTTCGTTGGCAGAGTTCATGTTAGAGATGGAGAAGAACAAGCGAGAGTCTAACCGTTTGTTAGCACATATTGAGGAGAAAACCGCCCATCAGTACAAAGAGTCTGCGTCCATTCATGACTTCATTGGCCTGAAACCACCTATCTTCCATCATTCCATTGAGCCACTCGATGCTGATATAGGCTCCGTAGTATCACTATCAAGCTGCGTTCTGCGAACATAGCTGAAGGTGACAAGGTCACCTATGCTGCTTATCACCTGGAAGGTCCTGCTAGTCTTTGGTGGCAGAACTATGAGGCTATGCTTCCAGCTGGCCAGATACCCACCTGGAGAGATTTCACTGAGGCTTTTCACGAGCATCACATTCCTCAGGCTCTCATTGACCGCAAGATAGAAGAGTTATGTAGTTTCACCCAGTGTAAGATGGCTGTTGATGCTTACAGTAGAGAGTTAGAGAACCTCGCACGCTATGCTGCAGAAGAAGTGTCCATGGACGCCAAGAAGCAGGCTAGGTTCCGGAAGGGTCTCAACCTCAAGTTGCGTCGTGATCTCCACTTGCATCATTGCAATACATTCCAGGCTCTTGTGAACAAGGCCATTAACGCAGAGACAGCTCAGCTCACTTACGAGGAGTCTCGTAAGCACACCCGTCATTTGGGTTCTTCCTCCGGTTCTAGTTCCCAGAAGCGTCGGATTTGGGTTCCGAACTCCGCTCTTCCACCCGGTTATACACCGAGGCCTTCTTGTGTGGCACCTCACCTAGTTCAACAGTATGCTACACCCATGCCTATTGGTAGACCACTTGTCAATGCGGGTCCATGTCCTACTTCAGGGACTTGCTTCACATGTGGAGAGCCAGGACACTATGCACGTGACTGCTCTCATGCCAACTATGCTCCACCCCAGCCCGAGGAGTCTGTTCTTCGTGGTAAGCCATCACGCAAGACGATTAGTGTCAAGTTAGCTTCCACTGAATGTGGACATGTGCATCATGTCTCAGCTAAAGACGCTCATGATGATTCGGGTGTCGTTCTTGGTACACTCCTTGTCAACTGCCATCCAGCATCGTTTCTGTTCGACACTGGAGCATCTCACTCCTTCATTTCTGAAAGCTATGCTAACTTGCACAACATTTCATTTTGTGATTTGCCCTCTCCACTAGTCATTCAAACTCCTGGATCCAAATGGCAAACTTCTAGTGTAAGCCATGGTAATGAAATCCTTGTTGACAGACTTGTATTCCTTGCATCACTTATAGCCCTCAAGTCTACAGATATTAACATCATCTTGGGTATGGACTGGATGAAAGCTCATTATGCCAAGATTGATTGTTACACTAGGTCTGTTCAGCTTACACACCCATCTGGCAAGATAGTCACTGTCTCCACCAGATTTGCAAAGCGACAACTCTATTCTCTTAATGCCAGCCCTCTTCCAGACCTTGAAGATATCCCGGTAGTCCGTGACTTTCCGGATGTCTTTCCAGAGGAACTGCCAGGTATTCCACCTGATAGAGATGTAGAGTTTGTCATAGATCTTATCCCTGGAACCGCCCCAATTTCTAGGAGACCTTACAAGATGGCACCTTTGGAGCTAGATGAGCTTAAGAAATAGCTTGATGAGTCCTTGCAAAAGGGTTTCATCCGTCCTAGTTATTGTCCTTGAGCTTGCCCCGTTCTCTTCATCAAGAAGAAGGATGGTACAGACCGGATGGTTGTAGATTATCGTCCCGTTGATTTGGTCACGATAAAGAACAAGTATCCGCTCCCTAGGATCAACGATCTGTATGATCAGCTCGCTGGATCCTCAGTTTTTCGAAGATGGATTTGAGGTTAGGCTACCACCAAATCAAGATCAGAAATGGGGACATTCCTAAGATGGCTTTTGTCACTCATTATGGCTAGTACGAGTACACTGTCATGTCCTTTGGTCTAACAAATGCTCCAGCTACATTCTCCCGCTTGATGAACTCGATCTTCATGGAGTACTTAGATAAGTTTGTCGTGGTTTACCTCGATGATATCCTTATTTACTCGAAGAACGAGGAAGAACATGCCGAACATCTTAGACTTGTGTTACAGAAACTCAGAGAGCATCGCCTTTATGCCAAGTTCTCCAAGTGCGAATTTTGGTTGCCAAAAGTGACCTACCTAGGCCACATGATCTCTGGTAAGGGCATTGCTGTCAATCCCGAGAGAGTTCAAGCCGTTCTTGATTGGACTCCACCTGAGACAGTTAAACAAGTTAGGAGTTTCCTTGGTCTAGCCAGTTATTGTCGCCGCTTCGTTGAGAACTTCTCCAAAGTGGCCAAACCTCTCACGGAACTTCTCAAGAAAGATAAAAAGTTTGAGTGGTCCCCACAGTGTGAGTACAGTTTCCAGGAACTAAAAAGACGCCTGACTTCTGCTCCCATACTTGTGCCACCGAATTTCACTAAAGACTTTGTTATCTACTGCGACGCCTCACGACAGGGACTAGGTTGCATTCTTATGCAGGATATTCATGTGATTGCCTATGCATCTCGATAGTTGCATCCACATGAGGAGAATTATCCTACACATGATCTAGAGCTTGCAGTCGTAGTCTATGCACTTAAGACATGGCGGCGTTACCTTCTCGGTAAATGTTGCGAGATTTACACCGACCACTAGAGTCTCAAGTATATCTTCACCCAACCAGATATGAACCTTAGGCAAAGACGTTGGTTGGAGTTGATCTCAGATTATGACTTAGGGATTACCTACACCCCAGGAAAGAGCAATGTCATGGCTGATGCACTAAGTCGTAAGTCCTATTGCAACAATCTTCTGTTGCAGCAGGGCTAACCACTTCTCCATGAGGAATTCTGTAAGCTTAATCTTCACATTGCTCCTCACGGATTCTTTTCTACCTTGGTGGCGAAACCTACCCTTGAGGATCAGATCATTACTAACCACAAGTTTGATAGGGGTGTTATCCACATCAAGAGAAACATTAAGAAGGGAGTTGGTGGATGTTTCTCTATAGATGATAGAGGTGTTGTTTTCTTTGAGAATCGCTTGGTGGTTCCCAAGAATCAACATCTTCGACAATTAATCCTTAAGGAGGCGCATGAATCTCCTCTCATGATTCATCCCGGTAGTACTAAGATGTACCAGGACCTACGCCAGAGGTTCTGGTGGACTAGGATGAAGAGAGAGATTGTTCAGTTCATTTCTAACTGTGACATTTGTCGTCGTGTTAAGGCAGAGCATCAAAGGCCTACTGGCACCCTTCAGCCTTTAGCTATTCCTGAGTGGAAATGGGATAAAGTTGGTATGGACTTCATCACCGGCTTTCCCAGGACCAAGAGAGGGAATAATGCTATCTTCGTAGTCATTGATCATCTTTCCAAAGTGGCTCACTTCCTACCTATTCGAGAGAGTATCATTGCTACTCAGCTCGCTGACTTATATATTTCTCGAATAGTTTCACTTCATGCTGTCCCACTAGAGATCAATTCAGACCGTGGTAGTCTTTTCTCTTCTCATTTCTGGGAGAGTTTCCAAACTACCATGGGCACCCATCTTTCCTTCAGTACCGCTTTCCACCCTCAATCAAGTGGTCAGGTGGAAAGGGTCAACCAAATTCTCAAAGACATGCTTAGAGCTTGTGTTATCTCATTCGGTATGGATTGGGAGAAGTGTCTTCCCTTCGCCGAGTTTGCTTATAACAACAGCTCAATCTAGCCTCAAGAAAGCTCCTTTTGAGGTTCTGTATGGACGAAGATGTCGAACACCTTTGAACTGGTCAGAAACCGATGAAAGACAATTCTTTGGACCGGATATGATCCAGGAGGCAGAAGAACAAGTTTGCGTCATTTGTGAGAATTTGAAAACAGCCCAATCTCGTCAAAAGAGCCAGTATGACCGTCGTCATAAGGAAGTGGCTTATGAAATTGGCGACAAGACTTACCTTTGGGTTACTCCTTTGAAGGGTACCCATCATTTCGGTATCAAGGGCAAGTTGGCTCCTCGTTACATTGGTCCTTTTAGCATTCTCGCTAAACAAGGCGAGGTTGCCTACCAGATGGAACTACCCCCACATCTTTCCCGAGTACATGATGTCTTCCGCGTCTCTCAACTCAGGCGTTGCTTCACGGATCCCATCCACGGAGTGGACCACGAAACGCTTGATCTCCAAGATAACCTCACTTATCGAGAGTACCCCGTCCGCATTCTGGATCAAGCAGAGTGTGTCACTCGACGTCATAACATCAAGTTTCTCAAGGTTCAATGGTCTCATCATTCCGAGAGAGAAGCTACTTGGGAGCGTGAAGATCGTCTTCGACTGGAGTATCCCACTTTCTTTCCATCGACCCCTGAATCTCGGGACGAGATTCTTTCAAGTGGGGGCGAGTTGTCACATCCCTAGTTCTGGTATGACCTAGGCTAGCCTTCTTGCGAGCATCATGTTTAAATTTCATTTAAATTTGAAATGGGGATTCGTGAAAACCCTCATAATCATTTCTGGAAATGACCTAGATAAAAATTGCTCCAAAAAGGTCCAAGAAAATGTTCATGTTGCTCTCTGAAAATATTGGTGAGAGGTAAAATTCAAACAAATATTTTCAAGAGCTCATAAATATTTATTTTGGCCATTTGGAATTAATGCAATAATTATTTGCCTTGGATATATATATGTGATATATTTATATATGTCCAAAAATTCTGATTTTTGCTCAGGAGCTCTGGAATAATACCATTAGCTCCTACAAAAATTGGCATAAGGAAATAAATTGGTTTAGTATTTTACTAAATGAGAAACAAATGTCAGAAAATAGAAAAGAAAACAAAAATGGAAAAAACGCTTACATGTGCTTACCTGCAGCCTGGCAGCCCAGTGGCCCAACAGGCCGGCGCAGCCGACTGGCCAGTGCCAGTCGTCCCCTTCCTCGCGCCAGGAGGACAGGGGCAAGTGTCCGGCGCGCGCGGTCACGCGCCCGACCACCTCCTACCTGTCTGCCTCACGCCCTCGTCGCCTTGGACGGCATGGACGACGCCACGCGCCGCGCCGCGCCTCTCTCATTCTCTCTTGTTCCTCCCCCTCCCCTGGATCTCTCTCTCCCACCGTGCCCGAGCGCCGTCGTCGCCACCGCTCGCCGTTGCCGCGCCCACCGTCACGGTCTCGCCCTCGCTTCATGCTCAGACGCTCCGCGCCGTCCTCCTCGTCCTCTCCGTCAAGCCACGCGTCGCCGGATGCCTCGTGGAGCCGTCACCGCCGTCTTCTTCACCTTTGGTCGCCCAAGAATGCCGGCGCCGCTCCGTCGACTCCAGAGCCTCCCTCGAGCCTCTGAGCACGCCCGCCGAACCGCCGTGAGCTCTCCTCCGTTTCCCCTCCTCCCCGTTCTCGTTTGCCCCACCTAGCTAGCTCAGCTGCCGCGCCCGAGACCTCATCGCCGCCGGCCATGGCGCCACCGTGGCCAGAGCCCGAGCCAGCCGCTTCCGAGCACTCAGGCGTGCTCTTCGTGCCACGAGGGTGCCACAGAGCCCCTCGGGTGGCCACCCTATGCACCGCAGCCCGCTCCTGCCCGTAGCCGTGCTCCGGCCGCCGCCCCGAGCTTCGCTCCGGCGAGCTCCGCCGCCCCCGCAGCCTCCCGTCTGCTCCCCTAGAAGCGCGCAAGCACCTGCTCCTCGGAGATGGTCTCCGCGACCCATTTGGTCACCGGAGGACCAAATCCGAGGCCCTCCGCAGCGTCTGGCCTCGTCGGCGTCGAGTCGCCGGCGGGTTTGACCCCGCTGACCAGGGGTTTGACCTTCCCCCTTGTGTCACTTACGCGTGGGCCACCCCCTGACACTTTTAGTTAGAATTAGTTTAACACTAATTTACCTAGGTTAGTTAGCTAGTTAGTCGCTGACTAGTGGGCCCCGACCCCACAAACAGTTTAGTTAGAATTAACTTAAGGCTAATTAACTTGGTTAATTAGTTGTGCCACTGACTAGTGGGACCCACTGGTCAGGTTTGACCTCGACGACCCCGCTGACCTGCTGGCGCAGGCATGATGCAGTTATTCATTTTCTGGTTTTAAATAATCAGGAAAATCCAAAAAATGATATAAACTTCAAAAATTCATAGAAATTCAACCGTAGCTCAGATTGAAATAATTTATATATGAAAAATTATCAGAAAAATGCAATCTATCCATCTGTACCATTTTCATGCATGATAAACCAACTTATACT